>NC_041393.1:289182102-289188251 GCF_002162155.2 Triticum dicoccoides | reverse complement strand
CCCCATCGCCGCCATGGCCGCCGCCTCGGTCAACCTCGATTCCGGCGACCCTGTCCATCTCCCTCCGCCCCACCACGTCTAGCCATCCCCTACACCACCCGCAAGCCACTCCTCGGGTGGCCTCCTGCCGTAGTTTCGCTGACGCCCGAAGCCCCCTCCGCCAGAGTCCAAACCGTCGTCGCCTCGACCCGTCCCGGCGGCCGCAACCTGTCCCTCTGGATGCGGCTCTCCTTGACGAGCTCATCCATGGGCGGAGCCTCGCCGGAGGTGCCCTGTAGCCCCGGCGGCCGTCGCCGGAGCGCTCTGCCCCAGTGCTCTGCGGGCGCGCGTTGGGAGAAGGAGAGAGGAAGAAGAGAAGAGAGGAGAGAGAAGAGTGGATAAGGTGGGACCCACCTGTCAGCCACACAGGAGCCGGCCCCGCCACTGCCATGCTGGATAAGTGGAAGCGTAAACCCCCGAATACGCTTTCCAGTTTTCTGTTTTGGCCCAGTCTGTAAAATAAATTCTTACAGAGAGGTCCCTGGCAGTAAAACCCTCATAACTTTTTATCCGTAGCTCCAAATCTTTGTTTCGTCGAGCCCTTTCCGTTGGTGTCACTTTCATTATGTTTTGACATACTGAAAATGACCTTTATGCCCTTGCCCTTATTCAGCCCCCTCCGAGAGAGAACGTTTTCCGGCAACTCTTTCCGCGAGTTTCTCGCACTTCTCCCCGGTGCCTTCTTCATCCCCAGGCAAGCCACAATACCCACTTGCATGATAGTCATGCAGTAGCCATGGTTTTCAACTTGAATCTTTAATAAATGTTTGCTTGTTGAAAAGATGGTTATCGTTGTTCCGGTAATGTTTAGATTTGCATGTTCACTATTATGCTATGTTTACTTATACTCTGTGATCATGTTATACCTGCTAGTATTACCTTTCATATGAGTATGCTGGTTAGTAGTACATGTTGATGTTGGAGATGGTCATGCTAGTCAGTATGTGATGTTCAGTGGATATGAGTTATTGTCGATATGGTGGATAGTTATGTGATACCCTCATGATGATGTTGATATCATGTTCATGTATTCTAGTTGGCATCATGTTATTTTATCATGACTCAACATATTTGCACTCAAGTTAGCCGGATTAAATTGAACTTGAACACTTTTTGGCTGAGTCATGGTGCCGCTGAATCGATACTGACCAGTGCAACCACGCTTACCGGTATGGGACGGTCCTAACTGGGTATATTGTCATGCCTCTGGTCGGTACCTCAATTGAGGGAAGGTTATGGGCGCGTGCTACCCTGATCAGGTAGGCGGAGCATAACCTTGTGAGCCCGTTGTTAAGTTAATTTTGGTACCGGATCCCAGTGTGGATCGTGGCCACGACGGTGGTCGAGGTGTCTAGAGGTAGACACAGGGCCACCCAGGACTAGCCCGGTGGGGTCTGAGTCGGAAGGGCCGGGAGAGTGTCATGACAATAGATCGTTTTTGTTGGAACGTTGTTGGTCCACCCGAATGGGAGGGCGAGGCCATGGGTTCCATAGTGTGGGTACAGTGTACTAACATCTGCAGAGTGTATATTAAATCTATCAATAGCCGCGCCCGTGGATAAGGGCCCAGGTCGAGAGAAGGTCACAGCATGAGTCAACAGTAATAAAACTAATGTGCTTAATAACAACGAGATAAGTTGGCCAAGTGTTGGTCGAGTGGTGATCCCCGTAAGGATCACGGGCCATGTAGTGGTCGGGTGGTGATCGCCGTAAGGATCACAGGCCATGTAGTGGTCGGGTTGTGATCGTCGTAAGGATCACGGGCCATGTATTGGTTGGGTTGTGATCACCGTAAGGATCACGGTTTGAGACTTAGTGTTGGTCGTGGTTGTGATCGCCGTAAGGATCACGATGGTATAGATGATACCGAGTTGTTGTATATTCGTGATGTTGTACGAGAATCGGGGGTAAAGGTCAAGCTCCTTGTGGTCACTTAATGATTACTACGGTGTTGTTATACCAAGCTTGATTTGATCCTGAGATGATCGTGTGATGTCCGAGGTCGGTAAGTGATGCATGAGTTGGTTATGAGGTAGCCGAGCAGAGTAAGTGGTGCATATAGTGTCATCATGTTGCATGCTAGTATTTTCGGATTAATATGTTTATGATATGTTCATGTTGAGTTAGTTGTATCATGTTTATGATTAGTCATGCCATGTTATGCCGATGATCTTATGATAATTCATGTTTAACCTGTAATTGCCATGTTGTTGTCTATCTTGAATGCTTCTGGTTATTGTGAGCTTGCAAGTACATTTAATGTACTGACCTGGCGTGTTATGCCAGTTTGCAGGTCATTCCGGATTTGATTGCTTGCTTGTTGTGGTTTTCGTCCGTGCGAGCTCGGATAAGTGTTCCAGCCAGAGTCCCTGCGGAGTGGAGTTCACCACCGTCGCCGTTGTTCTGCTGTTAGAGTTACTCCGCTGCTCCGAGTTCTTTTGCTGCTTGCATAGAGCAACTGAGGATGGCGTAGTGTCACCATGCCGATGTTATTCATTGTAATATCGGAGACCTTGTATTCATTTCCGTGTAATAATAGAAAGTTGGTTTGTTCTATGCTAAGCAGTGTCGTATTCCAGAAGACTTCTCCTCGATCTCTAGGCTGGAATACGGGGCGTTCCGGTTTCTCTGAGCTGGGGTGCCACAGGCCTCGCCGTCTGTGACACCCCAAAATTTTGACCTTGTTTCAATAATTAAAATTTTGCCAGGAAACTAAAACTTTGATTTTCTAGGCTCCCTTTTTGATTTTTGAACCTTTTCTCCCTTGCTATTATGGAGTTTTCCCAAAGAGAAAACTTTTCAAATATGTTATTGGACTTGTTTAACCTCTCAAGAAAAACTTTTCTTTTATTAGTAGAACTAATTACATAATTAATCTGCTTGATCTTTATTTTCTTGAAAAATAGTTTTTCAGGGTTATATGGCCATATTTGAACTACAACCATTTGATATATTTATCTAAAAATCCAACCAAAATTTGGAGATGTCATGTGATGTTTTTGAATCACTTTTATACAAAAATATCTCTTATTCTCGAAATATTTTGAGCTCTACACCCAATTTTCTTCTCTGGTCCAGAGAGCAACCTTGCACTACAACCCTTTTATATAATTCTTTCTAGCCTCCACCAAAATTATGGGATGTCAGTAGAAGCATATTATTCAGCTTTATGCAAAAACCCAGCTATGTTATTTGAAAAATTTGAGTGAATCATCCTCATTTCCATTCTGGTCCAACTTGAGGTTTTGTACTACAACTATACTTTAACTTGCTCCTTTTGTTGTGATTCCTTTTCCTACTTGTAGACCACCCTACTAAACCCCTAAGTCCAGGAGAGTGGACCCATTGGATGATTCTAAGTGCTTGCAACAATGCCTTTTGCTTTTTGTACAGAATTGAAGTTTTGCAAAACTTGCACTAGCAAGTGTCTCCTTTATGCAAACTAACTTCACCACTCCCTCTTGCGTCCAAAGAGACACTGACCTAGAAGATTTGGCCCCTCCAAGAATAGCCTAGGTGCCTTTGGCATTTTGACAAACACCTAGAGTGCATGGGCTGAATTGGCATGATCTCAAGCCTACATTGTGAACTTGACCACATGACCAAACCAACTTGTCCCTTGAGTTTCCCTCTACCTATAACCTAGTTCTGTGGCTTGCCAGACTCACCGGTGACCTGTAGCATGCCACGACATTACGCCGAACACCTTTAGTGCATGCTCTGGACGCGCCCAGAGCACGCGTATTGCAGCCGCGCGCCCGAGCCGACACGCTGGCCCCCACGGCCTTGGCCCGCTCTGCAGCACCACGCCACGCGCTCCCCTCCTCGCAGCAACGCGCCAAGCCACCCTGGCAGCCTACAGCGCCGCCGACAGAGCTTTTGGCGGCACACCGACGACCGTAGCGCGCCCCTGCCACGGTCGGCGCCGCCCAAAACACCCCGGCCCGCCACCTGGCCCTTGGCACAGCCCAAGCTCATCCTCAACCTTGTCCGCTAGCTCTCGTCGTCGCCACGACGCCCCGCGGCTACAGAAAGACGGTCGCCGGCGACCTTATCCGCGGCCACCGTCGGAACCGACCCCGAACGCCCATTTAAGGAGGCCCCCGAGCACATTCCGTTCGCAGGCGGCCTCAGTACACTCCCCTAGTCTCCCCATTGCAGCCAATCGACCTGAGGAGGTCGTCTTCCCCACCTCCGGCAGCAGCGGCCGCCGCCATGGCCCCAGCTCTCCCAGCGCCACCAGGGCCTCTCCCTCCCAATTCTCTTCGCCAAGAACACCTCCTCCCCTCCACGAACCCAAACCCCCACTTGATTTTGATCGGGAACCACATTCACCCCAAAACCACTCCGTCACCGAAGCTCCCTCCGCCGCGGAGCTCGCCGCCGACGAACCCCTCCGTCCCCGCCGGCCAGTCGACCACCGGGAGGACCGCCTAGGAGAGGTGGATCCATCCCTGGCCTCGGATGCCCTCGAGGAGCCTCCCTTCGCCGGCGACGATCGCCGGAGTCCCGCTTCGCTCGGGCAGAGGAGGGAGAAGGGGCGCGGCGACTGGTCAAACCTGACCAGTGGGCCAGGCGGGCCCACCGTCAGCGACCCACCCCGCCGCCACGCGTGTTAAGTGAAAGCGTAAAACCACGAAGTACGTTTCCTCCGCTCCGAAAACGTATTCCAGTCTGAAACGTTTTCTTTTCTATTTTTATTTTAAAAATAGATTTTGACCAAATCTTTGACTGGCTTTATCTTTTTAAATATAACTCCAAATGAATTAATTCTTTTTCCTACCTCTCTCAAATATTGTCTAGTTTATTTTAAGATTTATTTGAAAAAAATTTAAAACAACTTTTGGTGCTGTTTTTATTTTGTGTGTTAATTCTTTATATTGCTAAAATAGGATTTTTGAAGAGAGGAGAAACTTTCAAAAGTTTTGAAGTACACCCTCACTTACCACACATTGAAGGCAAGCATTCTGAATCCCGGCATAATATTTTGGTGTGATCGTTGATACATTTTTAACACCACCGCATTTCGAAGGACTTGTTATTTCATGTGATATGATCATATGCATGAGTGCATAATAGTGATTTCCATGCTGTTGGAAATAAACACACTTATGATGATAATCATCCTCATGTGTCTTGCATGCATGCCGGAAGGAAATCCGGGAAAGCCTCTGCCTTGGGTAGGTGTGAGCTTGTCGCCGGCCTCCGTCGGGACGGGTATGTCCGGTATGGCATAGTAAGATATAATGAGTGTTGATTGGATTGGTTGAAGTATATTTGTTATATATGTTATGCAGGAAACTATAAACCTCCTGAGTCGACCGTAGAACGAGTCTTGTTCCAGCAACCCCCACACTTGTTTCGTGCTACCACTTGTCCCTGCCACAGGTAGGGTACGGTTCAGTAATTTGTCAACCCCTTTCGAGCACACACCGTACAGAGGGGCCGGGATGAGGGTACCACGGCCATGGATTAAAGCCAGTCATCCGGTCAGGGGGCATGGGTGTTTCGGTTGTAGCCGAGGGGGTAGCTCCCCCAGTTTTGCGCGCGGTATAAATTTTTTTGATCCCATGCTAATCGAGGTTGTAGCCTCCCCACTTAGAGTTTTGCTTAACGGGTGTCGTGGGTGATTCCAGACACCGGTAAGTTAAGCTGGTGTGTGCAAGTCAGGTGTGTTTTCATTTAAAAGACCGTAAGCGGAATTAGTCCCGATGGACTAAAGGAAATCCGTTACTCGTGGGTAAAGAGTACACCCTCTGCAGAGATTAAAACCTATTCGAATAGCCGTGTCCATGGTTAAGGATTACAGTCTGGGACGGGTCAAGTGTCGGTCTTAGTGTCGGTCTTCGGAGGTGATAACTGTTAAACCAGAACTGGGATACTACTGGTGACTTGTGATAATTATGATTATTATTATTGTTGACTAACCCGTGATATTATTGTTATTATCGTGTATCTCCGGGATGGTTCTACCTCCGGGATATTCACTATGATTGTTTATTTTAAAGCCCTTTATGTGGTGTCGCTCAGACGCCCGACTGTGGCATTTATTTTAAAGCCCTTTATGTGGTGTCGCTCAGACGCCCGACTGTGGCATTTCTTTTAAAGCC
>NC_041393.1:289073794-289181660 GCF_002162155.2 Triticum dicoccoides | reverse complement strand
AAAGCCCTTTATGCGGTGTCGCTCAGACGCCCGACTGTGGCATTTCTTTTAAAGCCCTTTATGTGGTGTCGCTCAGACGCCCGACTGTGGCATTTCTTTTAAAAGCCCTTTATGTGGTGTCGCCAGGACGCCCGACTGTGGCATTGCTTGTTATTTGTTTCATATATTTTAATACTACTATGTAATTGCATTGTTATAAATAACTTGCTTGCATGCATCAGAGTTTTATTTATCTTTTGTGACTGACGTCATGAGCATAAATATTTTTCAGCACATCATGGTTATATTATACCTGTGTTCATAATGTTTGCGAGTACATTCAAAGTACTCACTGGCTTGTCCCTGGCTATTGTCTTGGCCAGATTTTCTTGCACGGAGAGGAGTGACGCGATGACAGCCCCGGAACCTAAGCAATGGAGATAGCAGCCTCGCGAAGATAGGAGTTAACCTGGTCAGCTGTTCCTGTGGGAATTGGAGTCCCATAGACACTGATGATCCACAAACCGCTTCCGCCATCAACCACTAGAAACCAATTGTTGTACTCACAGGCCAGAATGGTCTTGTACTGCATATTTTGTATGTTGCTTGGAATTTCTGTATCAAGTTGGAGCCTCATCAGCTAACAGTAATCCTGGGGCTGATGAGCACGACGGTCTTCTCTGGAAATTTATTACCCGGAAAACCGGTCGTGACACCGTCGTCCACCGTCGTGGTGCTCTCGGCGCGGCGTGGTCAATGTGGTCAATGACCGACTTACATCGGAAGAGTACCATACATGGAGAGGCTGACAGCTGGGTCCACGGCAGCCGCAAGGAAGTGCCTCCTTATTACACGGAAAATAATTATTCCTCCGCCTGACAGCAGGGACCCACCGGACGGGCCACCAGTATTTCACGAAAAAAACTATTTCCCCCTGACTGCTAGGAACCACCGGACTGGCCACCGTATTTCACAAAAAAACATTCCCCCCGCTGCCAGCTCGGACCCACGGGAAGTGCCTCCTTATTACGCACAAAAAAATGAATACTCCCCCTGCTAGTTGGGTCCCACCTTGGTGGGAGGCTAACTTGTGGGCCTAGTAAGTTGACGGGGACAAAGAGCTTTGTCAACTTAGTCAATATGAATGATTCTAGCTCAAGTGACCGTTTGATGGCCGTTCTAGCTCCTGTTCATCCAGCCTCCATCGCGCTACTCCACCGGCTACTGTTCAACCACCCCTCTCCACGGGCTCCTTTTCAACCACCCCTCCACGGGCTACTGTTCATCCACCCCTCCACCATCTACTGTTCATCCATCCCTCCACGGGGTCGTCCTGTTCATCCAGCCATCCATGGGATCCTGTTGATCCAGCCCCAATCGGCTCGATCGATCGGGGTCCTGTTCATCCAGAGGCAACACCACGGGGTCTTGTTCATCCACCCCCGCCACTCATTGTTCATCCACCCCCTCGCAACGCTCATTGTTCATCCAGAGGCAGCATCGATCGGCTTCAGTTAGCAGCAGTAGCGAAGGAATCACTCGATCGGGTTCAGTTAACAGCCATCGATCGATTGCTCGGGTTCAGTCACGCATAGCCTGCAGTGCAATTGCTCAGGTTCAGTTAGAGCCCAACGCCTCGCTCGGGTTCAGTTAAAGCCAACACCTCACACACACGCGCGTATGTGTACGAGAGAAACGTGCATCGCTCGGCCCCCGACCACCCACCGTAACTGGGAACTCACCAAAATTTTCCTCGCCCTTACTTCTACCACGGGTTTTCCGTCATGTACGGCCCAAAGAATGTCATGCAGCTGCGTCTCCGGCACGCCCAGGACGAAAAGCACATTTTCTGTCATGATTTTTTGTCATAGAAGTAGGAGCCCACCACATCTATGATGATACCGGGTTTTGTCACAATTATCATCATAGAAGTGTCATAAGTATGATAGGAAAAAAATTAGTTCGGCCCAAAATGTCACGGATGTGTCTTTTTTTGTAGTGATTGATTCACTTGATGTATGTTTTGGCACTCAACTCGCGGATTCCCAAGGTGACATTGGGGTAATATATGCATAGGGGTTGATGCACATTTTCGTCCTTGTTTCTCTGGTAGAAATCTTGGGGCACTCTTTGAGGATCTTTGTGTTGGATTGAATATTATGAATCTGAAGTTGTTTGATGCATATAGTATAATTGACCCACGGATACTTCTGGTGACATTGGGGTTTCGAGGTGATATTAGGGTTCATTGATGTGCGTCATATGGTGTTATTTTACTACAAACTCTAGGGATGTTTGTGACACTTATAGGAATAGCTCAATGGATTGATCGGAAAGAATAACTTTGAGGTGGTTTCGTACCCTACAAGCAATTTCATCTTATGTCTCCGTGATAGGGACTTTGGAGTGATTTTTCTCGCACGTTGAGGGATTGCCATATGATCTAATTATGTTATCATTGTTGAGAGAACTTGCACTGGTGAAAGTATGAACCCTAGGCCTTGTTTTCAAGCATTGCAATACCATTTTCTCTCACTTTTACCACTTGCTACCTTGCTGTTTTTATATTTTCAGATTAAAAAACCTATATCTACTATCCATATTACACTTGTAACACCATCTCTTCGCCGAACTAGTGCACCTATACAAGTTACCATTGTATTGGGTGTGTTGGGGACACAAGGGACTCTTTGTTATTTGGTTGCAGGGTTGTTTGAGAGAGACCATGTTCATCCTACGCCTCCCATGGATTGATAAACCTTAGGTCATCCACTTGAGGTAATTTGCTTCTGTCCTACAAAACTCTGCGCTTGGAGGCCCAACACGAGTCTACAAGAAGAAGGTTGCGTAGTAGACATCAAGCCCTTTTCTGGCGCCGTTGCTGGGGAGGTTAGTGCTTGAAGTTATATCTTTAGATCTTGCAATCGAATCATTTTGTTCCTTGTTTTATCACTAGTTTAGTCTATAAAACAAAACGAAAAATGGAATTGAGGTTGCCTCATATGCTTCTTCTTTATAACGTCTTTCGTGAAAATGATGGAAAGGAAAATTGTGCTCAAGTGTTAGAAGAAGAAGTTTATAAAATGTTTGGCACTAAATCTTTGCATGATGAGCATGATTCCAATGTTGTTAGTATGAATTCTTTAAATATCCATGATGCTAATGATATGAAAAGCCACAAGCCCGGGGATGCTATGTTTGATGAAGATGATATTTTTTTGTCCCTCAAGTTATGTTGAGCATAGCATGCCTCCTATTTTTGATGATTGCAATGATGAAAGTCGATTCAGAGATGTCATGACATTATTTAGTTATGAATCAACTATTTTGGAAGAGGTTCCAATTGATTATGATAACTGATACGTCTCCAACGTATCTACTTTTCCAAACACTTTTCCCCTTGTTTTGGACTCTAGCTTGCATGATTTGAATGGAACTAACCCGGACTGACACTGTTTTCAGCAGAATTGCCATGGTGTTATTTTTGTGCAGAAATAAAAGTTCTCAGAATGACCTGAAACTCCACAGAGTCACATTTTGGAATTAATAAAAAATATTGGCGAAAGTCAACAAAGGGGGACTCACACCCTGTCCACGAGGGTGCAGGGTGCGCCTCCTGCCTCGTGGGTCCCCTGGACCTCCACTGACCTCAACTCCAACTCTATAATCACGTTCGGGGAGAAAAAAATTAGAGAGAAGGATTCATCGTGTTTTACGATACGAAGCCGCCACCAAGCCCTAATCTTCCTCGAGAGGGCTGATCTGGAGTCCGTTTAGGGCTCCAGAGAGGGCAATCCTTTGCCATCATCATCATCAACCATCCTCCATCACCTATTTCATGATGCTCACCATCGTGCGTGAGTAATCACATCGTAGGCTTGCTGGACGGTGATGGGTTGGATGACATTTACCATGTAATCAAGTTAGTTTTGTTAGGATGTGATCCCTAGTATCCATTATGTTCTAAGATTGATGTTGCTATGACTTTCCCATGCTTAATCCTTGTCACTAGGGCCCGAGTGCCATTATTTCAGATCTGAACGTATTATGTTTTCATGAATATATGTGAGTTCTTGATCGTATCTTGCAAGTTATAGTCACCTACTACGTGTTATGATCCGGCAAACCTCGGAGTGACAATAGTCGGGACACTTCCCGGTGATGACTGTAGTTTGAGGAGTTCATGTATTCACTAAGTGCTAATGCTTTGGTTCTGTACTCCATTAAAAGGAGGACTCCATTAGGACCCCACTACCACGGGAGGGTAGGACAAAAGATGGCATGCAAGTTCTTTTCCATAAGCACGTATGACTATATTCGGAATACATGCCTACATTACATTGATGAACTGGAGCTAGTTCTGTGTCACCCTATGTTATAACTGTTGCATGATGAATTGAATCTGACATAATTATCCATCATTGATCCATTGCCTATGAGCTTTTCACATACTGATCTTTGCTTAGTTACTTCTCTGTTGCCACTGTTATGATTACTACAAAACTGCTACTGTTACTTTTGCCACTGTTACCGTTACTTCCGTACTAATTTTCTACTAAATACTTTGCCGCAGATATTAAGTCTTTCAGGTGTGCTTGAATTGACAGCTCGTCTGTCTTTGGCTCCCCTTGTGTTTAATCAATAAATTTGGGTTGAATACTCTACCCTTGAAAACTGTTGCGATCCCCTATACTTGTGGGTTATCAACAAGAACAAAGTTGCTATCTATGATGATTATTGTGATGACATGTATGCTATAAAGAATAATGATAACCATGAAAATTTTCATCTTGATTTTAATTTTTCAATTGGATTATGACTCACATGATAGTTATTTTGTTGAGTTTGCTCCCACTATTCCGAATGAGAGGAATTTTGCTAATGTGGAAAGTAATAAAAATTCTATGATTATGTATCGTGAAAAGAATGCTTTATGTGATGGTTATATTGTTGAATTAATTCATGATGCTACTGAAAATTATTATGAGGGAGGAATATATGCTCGTAGGAGTTGCAATAATATCAAGTTTCCTCTCTATGTGTAGAAAATCTTGAAGTTATGCTTGTTTTGCCCTCCTTTGCTAGTTGATTCTTGTTCCCATAAATTGTTTGATCACAAAATCCCTATGCATAGGAAGATGGTTAGACATAAATGTGCTAGTCATATGCTTCATGATGCTCCCATTGTGTTTCAATTCTTATCTTTTATGTGAGCATCATTGACATCGTCATGCCTAGCTAGAAAGGCACTAAAGGAAAGCGCTTTTTGGGAGACAACCCAACATTTACCCCTATTGTTTTTTTGTTGTGTCCACGTGATTATGCTACTATAGTAATCATGTTTTATAGCTTCTGTTTCAATAAAGAGCCAAGTAAGACTTTTGGGATAGTGTGGATGATAGTTGACTTGATTTTGTGCAAAAAAGGAACTTTTGTGCTCAGTCCAGGAATTTTCAAGATTCACTAGAACGTGCTTTTGATCTGAATTTTTGACACATGATTAATATACAAATTTCCTAGATTGTCCTATTTTTTAGGCATTTTTGGAGTTACATAAGTATACGAAGTTTCCAGATTACTACAGACTGATCTGTTTTTGATAGATTCTGTTTTCATTGTGTTGTTTACTTATTTTGATGAATCTTTGGGTAGTATCAGAGTGTATGAACCATGGAGAAATTGGAATACAGTAGGTATAACACCAATATAAAATTGGAATGAGTTCATAACAATACCTAAGTGGTGATTTGCCTTATTATACTAACGGATCTCACGAGTTTTCTGTTGAGTTTTGTGTTGTAAAGTTTTCAAGTTTTTGGTAAAGTTTTGATGGACTACGGAATAAGGACTGGCAAGAGCCTAAGCTTGGGGATGCCAAGGCACACCGACGTAATATTCAAGGACAACCAAGAGCCTAAGCTTGGGGATGCCTTGGATGGCATCCCCTCTTTCGTCTTTGTCTATAGGTAACTTTACTTGAGGCTATATTTTTATTCACCACATGATATGTGTTTTTCTTGGAGCGTCTTATATGATATGAGTCTTTACTTTTTAGTTTGCCACAATCATACTTGCCGAGCACACCTTTTGACAGGGACACGCATGAATCATGAAATTATTCGAATAGCCTATATGCTTCACTTATATCTTTTGACCTGGGTAGTTGCTCTAGTTCTTCACTTATATCTTTTTAGAGCACGACGATGGTTTATTTTGAAGAAATTCATGAACTCCCATGCTTCACTTATATTATTTTGAGAGTCTTTAAACAGCATGGTAATTTTCTTTTGTTATGAATTTAGTTCTAATATGATGGACATCCAAGAGGGATATAATAAAAACTTTCATATAAAGTGCATTGAATACTATGAGAAGTTTGATTCCTTATGATTATTTTGAGATATAAAGATGGTGATATTAGAGTCATGCTAGTGAGTAATTGTGGATTGTAGAAATACTTGTGTTGAAGTTTGTGATTCCCGTAGCATGCACGTATGGTGAACCATTATGTAACTAAGTTGGAGCATGATTTATTTATTTATTGTCTTCCTTATGAGTGGCGGTCGAGGACGAGCGATGGTTTTTTCCTACCAATCTGTCCCCCTAGGAGCATGTGTGTAGTACTTTGTTTCGATGACTAATAGATTTCTACAATAAGTATGTGAGTTCTTTATGACTAATGTTGAGTCCATGGATTATACGCACTCTCACCCTTCCACCATTGCTAACCTCTCTAGTACTATGCAACTTTTGCTGGTGCCATACACCCACCATATACCTTCCTCAAAACAGCCACCATACCTACCTATTATGGCATTTCCATAGCCATCCCGAGATATATTGCCATGCAACTTCCACTGTTCCATTTATTATGACACGCTTCATCATTGTCATATTGCTTTGCACGAGCGTGTAGTTGACATTGTATTTGTAGCAAAGCCACCATTCATAATTTTCATACATGTCACTCTTGAGTCATTGCACATCCCGGTACACCGCCGGAGGCATTCATATAGAGTCATATTGTGTTCTAAGTATCGAGTTGTAATTCTTGAGTTGTAAGTAAATAAAAGTGTGATGATCATCATTATTAGAACATTGTCCCATGTGAGGAAGTAAAAAAAAAGGAGAGTCCAAAGAAGACAATCAAAAAATGAGAGAAAAGAGAGAAGGGGCAATGTTACTATCCTTTTTCAACACTTGTGCTTCAAAGTAGAACCATGATCTTCATGATAAACAGCCTCCTATGTTGTCATTTTCATATACTAGTGGGAATTTTTCATTATATAACTTGGCTTGTATATTCAAATGATGGGCTTCCTCAAATTTCCCTTGGTATTTGTGAGCAACAAGTTGGATGCACACCCACTTAGTTTTCTTTTGAGCTTTCATAAACTTATAGCTCTAGTGCACCCGTTGCATGGCATTACATACTCACTCACATTGATATCTATTGATGGGCATCCCCATAGCCCGTTGATATGCCTAGTTGATGTTAGACTATCTCCTTCTTTTTTTATTCTCCATAACCACCATATTCTATTCCACATATAGTGTTATATCCATGGCTCACGCTCATGTATTGTGTGAAAGTTGAAAAGGTTTGGGAGCATCAAAAGTATGATACAATTGCTTGGCTTGTCATCGGGGTTGTGCATGATTTGAATATTTTGTGTGATGAAGATGGAGCATAGCCAGACTATACTTTCTTTGGCCAAGTTATTTTGAGAAGACGTGATTGCTTTATTAGTATTCTTGAAGTATTATTGTTTTTATGTCAATATTAAACTTTTGCTTTGAATCTTATGGATCTGAATATTCTTGCCACAATAGAGAACATTACATTTATAAATATGTTATGTAGCATTCAACAACAAAAAATCCGTTTTTATCATTTACCTACTCGAGGACGAGCAGGAATTAAGCTTGGGGATGCTTGATACGTCTCCAACGTATCTATAATTTTTTTATTGTTCCATGCTATTATATTATCAATCTTGGATTTTTATATGCATTAATATGCTATTTTATATTATTTTTTGGACTAACCTATTAACCTAGAGCCCAGTGCCAGTTTATGTTTTTTCCTTGTTTTTGAATTTTACAGAAAAGGAATACCAAACGAAGTCCAAATGAGCTGAAACTTTACGATGATTTTTTATGGACAAGAAGAAGCCCACGGAGTATCGGAGATGGACCAAGGGAGCCACGAGACATCCACAAGGGTGGAGGGCGCCCCCCCTTAGGGCGTGCCCCCCTACCTTATCGTCGCCTCATGGACCCCCTGACTTGCCGCCAATGCCAAGAAATTCCTATAAATAGAGAAAACCCCAGAAATAAACCTAGATCGGGAGTTCCGCCGCCGCAAGCCTCTATAGCCACAAAAAACCAATAGGGAGCCTGTTCCGGCACCTTGTCAGAGGGGGAAACCATCACCGGTGGCCATCTTCATCATCGCGGTGCTCTCCATGATGAGGAGGGAGTAGTTCACCCTCGGGGCTAAGGGTATGTACCAGTAGCTATCTGTTTGATCTTTCTCTCTCTCTCTATCTCATGTTCTTGATTTGTCACGATCTTGATGTACCGCGAGCTTTGCTACTATAGTTGGATCATATGATGTTTCTCCCCCTTCTACCTTCTTGTGATGAATTGAGTTTTACTTTTGAGGTTTCACTATTATCGGATTGAATACTATTATGGATTTGAGAACACTTGATGTATGTCTTGCGTGGGATACCCGTGGTGACAATGGGGTATTCTATTGATTCACTTGATGTATGTTATGGCACTCAACTCACAGATTATCGAGGTGACATTGGGGTAATCTATGCATAGGGGTTGATGCACATTTTCATCCTTATTTCTCCGATAGAAATCTTGGGGCACTCTTTGAGGTTCTTTGTGTTGGAATATTATGAATCTGAAGTTGTTTGATGCATATCGTATAATTTACCCACGAATACTTTTGGTGACATTAGAGTATCTAGGTGACATTAGGGTTGATTGATGTGTGTCATATGGTGTTATTTTACTACGAACTCTAGGGTTGTTTGTGACACTTATAGGAATAGCTCAACGAAATGATCGAAAAGAATAACTTTGAGGTGGTTTCGTACCCTACAAGCAATTTCATCTTATGTTCTCCCATGGATTGAGAGAGACCATCTTCATCCTACACCTCCCACGGATTGATAAAACTTAGGTCATCCACCTGAGGGAAATTTTCTACTTTCCTACAAAACTCTGCGCTTGGAGGCCCAACACGAGTCTACAAGAAGAAGGTTGCATAGTAGACATCACTAACCATAGCATTAAACTTTTGGATCCAAGACGGTCCCTTATGAAATAGCGCATAAACTAGGGTTTAAGCTTCTGTCACTCTAGCAACACATCATCTACTAATTACTCCACAATGCATTCCCTTAGGCTCAAATATGGTGAAGTGCCATGTAGTCAGCGTTCACATGACACCACTAAGGGAGTCATAACATACATATCATCAAAATATCGAACACATATCAAGTTCACGTGATTACTTGCAGCAAGATATCTCCCGTGACCTCAAGAACAAAAGTAACTAATCACAAATGATAATCATGCTCAAAATCAGAGGGGTATTAAATAGCATAATGGATCTGGATATATAATCTTCCACCAAATAAACCATATAGTAATCAACTACAAGATGTAATCAACACTATCAGTCACCCACAGAGGTACCAATTTGAGGTTTCGGTACAAAGATTGAACACAAGAGTTGAACTAGGGTTTGACAGGAGATGGTATTGTTGAAGTTGTTGATGGAGATTACCCTCCCAAAGATGAGAGGGTTGTTGGTTATGCTGATGACGATGATTTCCCCCTCCGGGAGGAAAGTTCCCCCGGTAGAATCGCTCCACTTGAGGGCAAAAGTGCTCCGGCCCGAGTTCCACCTCGAGACGGCGGCGCTCCATCCCGAAAGTCCTCCCCTTATTTTTTTCCTAGGTAAAAATGACTTATATACTAGAAGAGGGGCACCGAAGGTGGGCCGAGGAGGGCAGAACCCACCAGGGTGCGCATGGGGGCCTCGCGCACCTAGGTGGGTTGTGCCCACTGATATATCTCCAACGTATCTATAGTTTTTGCTTGTTCCATGTTGTTATATTATCATTGTTGGATGTTTTACATTCATTTTATAGCAACTTTATATCATTTTTGGGACAAACCTATCATTTTTTGGGACTAACCTATTGACACAGTGCCCAGTTCCAGTTGTTGTTTTTTACTTGTTTTTTACTTCGTAGGAAATCAATACCAAACGGAGTCCAAACGCAGAAAAACTTTTTCGAGATTTTTTCTAGACCAGAAGGGACAAGTTGGGCCAACGAAGTACCACAGGGGTGCCCCGAGGGGGGAACAACCCACTTGGGCGCGACTGGGGGTGCAAGCGCGCCCTGGTGGGTTGTGCCCACCTCGGTGGCCTCCTGCACCGCCTCTTTGCTCTATAAATACCCCAAAAATCCAAAAACCCTAGGGGAGTCGACGAAAAACACAATTCCAGCCGCCGCAAGTTCCAGAAAACCAAATCCAATCTAGACAGCATCATGGAGGGGTTCATCATCCTCATTGGTGCCTCTCCGATGATGCGTGAGTAGTTTATTGTAGACATACGGGTCCGTAGTCAGTAGCTACATGGCTTCCTTTCTCTATTTTGATTCTCAATACAATGGTCTCTTGGAGATCTATTTGATGTGACACTTTTTTCGGTGTGTTTGTTGGGATCCGATGAACTTTGAGTTTATGATCAGATCTATTTTATCCATGAAAGTTATTTGAGTTTGGATCTCTTATATGCATGATTAATTATAGCCTCGTAGTTTTTCTTCGAATCTTTGGCTTAGTTAGGACAACTAGATTGATTTTTCTTGCCATGGGAAGAGGTGCTTTGTGATGGGTTCGGTCATGCATTGTTCTTTCCCAGTGACAGAAGGGACAGCAAGACACGTATTGATTGTTGCCATTAAGGATAACAAGATGGGGTGTATTCCTACATGAATAGATCTTGTGTACATCATGTCATCGTTCTTATTGCATTACTCCGTTTTTCCATGAACTTAATACACTAGATGCATGCTGGATAGCAGGCGATGTGTGGAGTAATATTAGTAGATGCAGGCAGGAGTCGGTCTACTAATCTTGGACGTGATGCCTATATAATGATTATTGCCTGGATATTTTCATAATTATTTGAAGTTCTATCAATTGCCCAACATTAATTTCTTTACCCACCATATGCTATTTTTCTTGAGAGAAGCCACTAGTGAAATCTATGGCCCCCGGGTCTCTTCTTTATCATATTTGCTTTCCGATCTATTATTTGCCTCTTTTATTTTCAGATATATTAATCCAAAAACCCAAAAATACCTTTATGCAATTTTTTTATTATTTATTTTATCTCGCGTTCACGCGAGATCTACTTATCCAATCTACTACAATTTTATCTATCTTTTACCCGGGAAGGATTGACAACCCCTCTTACACGTCAGGTTGCAAGTATTTGTTCTTTGTGTGCAGGTACCATTTACATAGTGTTGCATGGTTCTCCTACTGGTTCGATAATCTTGGTCTCATCACTCAGGGAAATACCTACCATAGATGTGCTGCATTATCCCTTCCTCTTTGGGGAAAATACTGACGCGGACACGAGCCATCACCCACCAGGTGGGCCTCCTCCGGTAGTTATTTGCTCCGGTATTTTTCTTTTATTCCAAACAATTCTCCGTAAAGTTTCAGCTCATTTGGAGATGTGCAGAATAGGTAACTCTAACGTAGCTTTTTTAGGTCCAGAATTCCAGCTGCCGCCATTCTCCCTCTTTGTGTAAACCTTGCATATTATGAGAGAAAAGGCATTAGAATTATTCCAAAAAGCATTATTATTCATAAAAACATAGTAAATAACAGTAGGTAAACATGATGCAAAATGAACATATTAGTTGCCTCCTGACAAGCGCTATTGTTTAACGCCCCGAGCTAGTCATAAAAGATAGATCTAGGTATCGTCATCTTTGGTATTAAATCCATAAGTATTCCTCATAATAGATTCATATGGCAACTTAATTTTCATTCTTGGAAAGTGTTCCATGCCCTTCCTTAATGGAAATTCAAATCTAACATTTTGTTCTTTCATATCAAGAATTGCACCAATTGTTCTAAGGAAAGGTCTTCCAGCAATAATAGGACATGTAGGACTGCAATCTATATCAAGCAAAATAAAATCTACGGGCAGATAATTCCTATTTGCAATAACGAGAACATCATTAATCCTTCCCATAGGTTTCTTAATAGTGGGATCCGCTAGATGCAAATTCAAAGAACAATCATCAAGTTTATGGAAACCTAGCACATCACATAAAGTTATCAGAATAGTGGAAACACTAGCACCCAAATCACACAAAGCATTGCACTCATAATCTTTAATTTTAATCTTAATAGTAGGTTCCCACTCATCATAAAGCTTTCTAGGGATTGAAACTTCCAACTCAAGTTTGTCTTCATAAGATTTCATCATAGCATCAATGATATGTTTAGTAAAAGCACATTATAAGCATGAGGTGAATTCAACATGGATTGCAACAAGGAAATACAATATATCAAAGAACAATTATCATAATTAAAATCCTTGAAGTCCAAAATAGTGGGTTCATCGCTACTTAAAGTTTTGACCTCTCCAATCCCACTTTTATCAATTTTTTCATTAAGTTCTTTAAACTCTGAATCATTGGGAAGCCTTCTAGCTAAAGTTGACTCATCTCGAGTCCCATCTTTATCAAGATTTAGTTACAAAACAATGATTCAATAGGACCCACACCAATCACTTTAAGATCTTCATCATTATTTGCGCAAAAACTAGAAGAACAAGCTTTTACAAACCAATCTCACTTAGCACGCATCCTACCGGTTCTTTCTTTACATTCATCAATAGAAATTTTGATAGCATTCAAAGATTCATTAATATCATGCTTGGGTTGCATAGATCTAATTTTCAAAGAATCAATCTCAAGCGAAATTCTATCAACGTTCCTAGCCAAATCATCAATCTTGAGCAATTTTTCTTCAACCATAGCTTTGAAAATCTTTGGCAATAAATGAAATATTTAATACTGTTCTCAATATCAAAGGGTATTTTATTATAATTTCAATAAGAATTGTGTAGGAATTACCATAATTATTAGAGGAATCACTGGGAAACTGCCTAGGGTTGAAATTACATCTATATGCATTATTACCAACATTGTTCCTACCAACAAAATTAACATCCATAGATTCATTATTATTCTCAATCAAACTGGACAAAGGCATATCATTAGGATCAATAGGATCACTCTTAGTAGCAACCAATTTCATAAGTTCATCCATCTTTCCACTCAAAGTGTTAATTTCTTCAATTGCATGCACTTTTTTACTAGTGGAAGATCTTTCGGTATGCATTGAGAGTAATTAGCCATAATATTATCTAGTAGTTTAGTAGCTTCTCCTAATGTAATTTCCACAAAACTTCCTCAAATGGCGGCATCTAAAATATTTCCTGAGGCAAAATTCAATCTGGCATAAAAAGTTTGTATGATCATCCATAAACTTAAACCATGAGTAGGGCAATTTCTTATCATCAATTTCATCCCCTCCCAAGATTGTGCAACAAGTTCATGATCAAGTTGCTTAAAATTCATTATATCGTTCCTAAGGGAGATGATCTTTGCGGGAGGAAAACACGTGGAAATAAAAGCATCTTTACACTTATTCCACGAATCAATACTATTTTTAGGCAAAGATGAAAACCAAGTTTTAGCACCATCTCGTAGAGAGAACGGAAATAGCTTTTAATTTAACAATATCATTATCCACATCTTTTTTCTTTTCCATATCACACAACTCAACGAAAGTATTTAGATGGGATGCGGCATCTTCACTAGGAAGGCCGGAAAATTGCTCTTTCATAACTAGATTCAACAAAGCGGCATTAATTTTGTAAGATTCTGCACTAGTTGCGGGAGCAATCAGAGTACTAATAAATCATTATTATTAGTGTTGGAAAAGTCACATAACTTGGTATTTTCTTGATACATTGTAACAAGGCAAGCAATCTAGCACAGGAGCAAATGAAAAGACGAACGCAAGAAGGGCGACTAAAAAGGAAAATATTTTTGTGTTTTTCTGAAAACATTTTTGAAGTGGGGGAGAGGAAAATGAGAGGGAAATGGCAAATAATTAAATGCAAGAGATGAGAGTTTATGGTGGGTACTTGGTAGGCTTGATGTAGAACCTCCACGGCAACGGCGCCAGAAATTCTTCCTGCTACTTCTTGGGCTTGTGTTGATTTTTCCCTTGAAGAGGAAAGGGTGATGCAGCAAAGTATAGATAAGCATTTCCCTCAGTTAAGAACCAAGGTATCAATCCAGTAGGAGGCACAAGCAAGTCTCCAATCTATGCACCTGCACAAACTAACAAACACTTGCACACAACGCGAAAAAGGTGTTGTCAATCCCTTCACGGTCACGAGCAAGAGTGAGATATAAAAGAGATAGGTATAAAAGATAAATAAAAGAGCAAACTAAAGTAAATATAAATATATTGCAACAAGGTATTTTTGGGTTTTTTGGTTTATAGATCTGAAAATATATTATGGAAAATAGACCCGGGGGCCATAGGTTTCACCAGAGGCTTCTCTCTTGAAAGAAAACATACGGTGGTAAACAAATTACTGACAAGCAATTGATAGAAAACCCCAAGTTATAACGATATCCAAGGCAATGATTATGAATATAGGCATCACGTTCATGTCAAGTAGACCGACTCTTGCCTGCATCTACTACTATTACTCTACACATCGACTGCTATCCAGCATGCTTCTAGAGCATTAAGTTCATAAGAACGAAGTAATGCCTTAAGTAAGATGACATGATGTAGAGGGATAAACTCAAGCAATATGATGAAAACCCCATCTTTTTATCCTTGATGGCAACAATACAATACGTGCCTTGCTACCCCTACTTTGTCACTGGGTGAGGACACCGCAAGATTGAACCCAAAACTAAGCACCTCTCCCATTGCAAGAAGAACCAATATAGTTGGGCAAACCAAACCAATAATTCGAAGAGAAATACAGAGATATTTAATCATGCATAAAAGAGTTCAGAGAAGACTCATATAATATTCATAGATAATCTGATCATAAATCCACAATTCATCTGATCTGGACAAACACACCGCAAAAGAATATTACATCGTATTGAACTCCAAGAACATCGAGGGGAACATTGTGTTGAAGATCAAAGAGAGAAAGACAAGAACCATCTAGCTACTAGCTATGGACCCGTAGGTCTATGGTAAACTACTCATGCTTCATCGGAAGGGCTGCAAGGTTGATGTAGATGCCCTCCATGATCGAATCCCCATCTGGTAGAGTGTAGGAAAATGCCCCAAGATGAGATCTCACGGGAACAGAGGCTTGCGGCGGCGGAAAATTATTTTGGTGGACGCTTCTGGTGGTTTGGTAATATTTGCGAATTTATAGTGCAAGAATCAGGGTTGGAGGACTGCCGAGGGGGCGCACAAGCCCTCAGGGCGCCCTCCCCCCAGGGGCGCGCCTGGCAGGCTTGTGGCCTGGATGCCGCTGACAATGTCTGGAATACTTGCCCCACCATGAGAAACTCCTAGGAAGAAACTACCAGCAGCAAGATTGATATTTTGGACAATATGTCAATTAAGCGGTGCTTCCACTATATTATCTTTAAGAAATCCACGGAAATCATGTTGTATCACAACAATGTTTTTCACTCTGTATTTTTCATGCATAAGAAAAATCTGTAGGGTGACATTATTGAGATGAGGGCCAAAAACCCACGCAAGTTACAATTCCATCCTTTGCACACTGAGGTTCTAAAACTAGCAAGGCGGGTCGATGAGGTGGCAGCTCGCGGCAGCGCCGCGGCTCGAAGCGATGGAGGTGAGTTGTTGCGGGGGACGGCAACTTGCAGGCGAGGCCGCGAGCGCCAAGGCGGCGGCGGCTTAACGAGGGACCGCGACGACAGAGCTGAGCGGCTACTGCAGAGGTGGCCCGGCGAGGCAAGGCTGCTTCTAGGCAATGGCTCGACGCCGGCCACGGCGGAGGTGGTGGCCCGAGGACAAGGTTGCAAAGGCGGTTTCTCGGGCACGTCTCGTAGAAGCAGAGATCATGTTCCCCTTATCGTGGGGCTTTTATTAATACGGGTGAGGGAGTCCTAGATTAGGGGGTATCCGGACAGTTGGACTATATATATACTTTGGCAGGACTGTTGGACCGTGAAGATACAAGACTCAAGACTTCATCCCGTGTCTGGATGGGACTCTCCTTTGCGTGGAAGACAAGCTTGGCGATCTGAATATTGTATTTCCTTCTTTGTAACCGACTCTGTGTAAACCCTAGCCCTCTCCGGTGTCTATATAAACCGGAGGGTTTAGTCCTTAGGGACAGAATCATAATCATCATAGGCTAGCTTCTAGGGTTTAGCCTCTACGATCTTGTGGTAGATCAACTCTTGTAATACCCATATCATCAATATAAATCAAGGAGGAAGTAGGGTTTTACCTCCATCAAGAGGGCCCAAACCTGGGTAAAACATCGTGTGCCTGCCTCCTATTACCACTAGCCTTAGACGCACAGATCGGGACCCCCTACCCGAGATCCGCCAGTTTTGACACCGACATTGGTGCTTTCGTTGAGAGTTCCTCTGTGTCGTCGCTGCAAGGCTTGATGGCTCCTTCAATCGTCAACAACAACATGGTCCAGGGTGAGACTTTTCTCTCCGGACAGATCTTCGTGTTCGGCGGCTTCGCACTGTGGGCCAATTCGCTTGGCCATCTGGAGAAGATCGACAGCTATGCCCCTGGCCATCAGGTCAGGTTCGGAAACTTGAACTACACGGCCGATATCCGTGGAGACTTGATCTTCAACGGATTCGGGCCTGTGCTAGGAGCGCCGGACAGTCACGATGAGCACGGCTTAGACCTGCTGTCGGATAATGCTCGGGATATCGCCCCTGCAGGAGCCCCGGACCTAAATCGGGGGAGATTGCGTCGCCCGAGGACGGGTGGATGGACCCCGCCCCGGAGGCCGCACACTCATCAGCGGTAGAGCCGAACACGGACTTCACCCCCAAGGAAGCCTGTGACACCGGACCCCCGGACTCGTATCCGGTTGTAAGTTCCAGTCCGCGCACCCCCGAGCCCGTCGAATCTGGTTGGTCTTCGGTAATGGAGTTCACCGTTGCGGATATATTCCAGCACTCGCCCTTTGGCGACATGCTGAACTCGTTAAAGTCTCTCTCTTTGTCAGGGGACTCTTAGCCGTACTATGTTCGGCTCGAGTGGGAAGCAGGCGACGAAGGAATTCATTGCCCACCCACCACCCACTTCATTGCCACGGTCGATGATTTAACCAACGTGCTTGACTTCGACTCCGAAGACATCGACGGTATGGACAACGATGTAGAAGAAGAACAGGAACCACCACCCACGGGGCGGTGGACAGCAACCTCCTCATATGATATATATATGGTGGACACTCCGAAAGAAACCAATGGTGGTGAGGCAACGGAGGATAACCCCTCAAGGAAGAAAGCAAAGCATGGGTGTCGTCGGCTCCGCTCCAAGCCCCGCCACAGCAATACCGGCACAGCAGACGAAAACAATCCGGATGGTGCAGAAGATGAATACAACCCCGATCAGCCTGCCTCCAAGCAGGACGAACAGGAAGACGGGCAGGTCAGCCCAGACGAGCAGGCACAGACGGATATCCGGAGGAGGACAACTACATGCCCCCCTCCGAAGATGAGATTAGCCTCGGCGACGACGAGTTCGGCCTGCCTGAGGACCCCGAGGAGCAGGAGCGCTTCAAGCGTCGGCTTATGGCCACTGCGAGGAGCCTGAAAAAGAAGCAGCAGCAGCTCCAAGCTGATCAAGACCTGCTCACAGACAGATGGACTGAAGTCCTGACAGCTGAGGAATATGGACTTGAGCGCCACATGGCTGACCGACCACCTCGTGGCCGGGATCAAACGACGTATCAGCCCGAATACCAGCCCGCACCCCGACGCCAATACACTACTGCCCGGGGCAATAGGTAGGACCTGCAAGATATACTGGAAAACAAGGCAGGACAACCAAGATCGATCTACGGATCGCGGGGGCCTGGCCCAACACGTGACAATGAACGTCACACCGGATACACTATCAACAAGTCCGGCCGGGCCGAATACAGCTGAAAGTGCAACTATCCCTAGGTGGTTTTGGTAATTCATAACAACATATAGCTCATTGAGCTAATGCTATTCCAAGACTATTGTTTCAGGAAAGCTCAATGAATGGCATGGCATGGATGATGAAAGTGGATCCCTAAAAATACTAAGGACAAAGGATTGGCTCAAGCTCAAAAGCTCAAGACTCTTCATTTTACATTTTAGTGATCCAAGATCACATTGAGTCTATAGGAAAAGCCAATACTATCAAGAAGGGATGAGGTGTTGCTTAATGAGCCTCTTGCTTCATTTGCTTAGTGATATGCTCCAAAACCCTCAACTACTTTCCCACATCCACAAATGACCTAAACCCAAAGGCAAAATCGGCCACACCGATTCTTCCAATCCGGCGCCACCGATTCTAAAAGTCATAGCCACTGCCACAAACCCTAAGCAAATCTGTCTTACCGATAGGGATCTCGGTCCCACCAAGATGGGATTGTAATATCTCTGTTTCACTTCGTAACGTTTCGGTCTAACCGAAGTGAGCGATCGGTCCCACTGAGATTGCAATGTAAACTCTCTGTTACCTTTTTGTAACATTTCGGTCTCACCGAAAAGAGCAAATCGGTCCCACCGAGTTTACCTGACCAACTCTCTGGAAAGCTTATTACCAAATCGGTCTCACCGAGTTTGTGTAATCGGTCCTACCGAGATTACGTTATACCCTAACCCTAACTGAATCGGTCTCACCGAGATGCATGTCAGTCCCCCCGAAAATCACTAACGGTCACTAGGTTTACTAAATCGGTCCAACCGAGTTTAACGATTCGGTCCCACCGAGTTTGGTAAATTGTGTGTAACGGTTAGATTTTGTGTGGAGGCTATATATATATACCCCTCCACCTCCTCTTCATTCGTGGAGACAGCCATCAGACTAAACCTACACTTGCAACTTACCATTTCTTAGAGAGAACCACCTACTCATGTGTTGAGGCCAAGATATTCCATTCCTACCATATGAATCTTGATCTCTAGCCTTCCCCAAGTTGATTACCACTCAAACCTTCTTTCCACCAGATCCAAATCCTATGAGAGAGAGTTGAGTGTTGGGAAGACTATCATTTGAAGCACAAGAGCAAGGAGTTCATCATCAATGTACCATTTGTTACTTCTTGGAGAGTGGTGTCTCCTAGATTGGCTAGGTGTCACTTGGGAGCCTCCGACAACATTGTGGAGTTGAACCAAGGAGTTTGTAAGGGCAAGGAGATCGCCTACTTTGTGAAGATCTACCGCTAGTGAGGCAAGTCCTTCGTGGGCGACAACCATGGTGGGATAGACAAGGTTGCTTCTTCATGGACCCTTCGTGGGTGGAGCCCTCCATGGACTCGCGCAGCCGTTACCCTTCGTGGGTTGAAGTCTCCATCAACGTGGATGTATGATAGCACCACCTATCGGAACCACGCCAAAAACATCCGTGTCTCCAATTGTGTTTGAATCCTCCAAACCCTTCCCTTTACTTTCTTGCAAGTTGCATGCTTTAATTTCCACTGACTATACACTCTTTGCATGCTTGCTTGAATTGTATGATGATTGCTTGACTTGTCCTAAAATAGCTAAAATCTGCCAAACTCTAAAATTGGGAAAAGGTTAAGTTTTTATTGGTCAAGTAGTCTAATCACCCCCCCTCTAGACATACTTCAAGGTCCTACAAGTGGTATCAGAGCCTTGGTCTCCATTTGCTTTGATTTCCATAGCTTTTGGTGGTCATAGCCTTGGTTTCACAACCTAGGAGAGTATGGCGTCTAGCGAGGGAAATTATCACCGTAGAGGTCCTTACTTTGATGGTACTTATATTGCTAGTTGGAAGCATAAGATGAAAATGCATATTCTTGGACATAACCCCGCCGTTTGGGCAATTATTTGTATTGGCTTGCAAGGTGAATTCTTTGATGGGAGAGAGCCGAACCGTGAAGCTAATGCGGAAGAATTGAAGATGCTGCAATACAACGCTCAAGCATGTGACATCATCTTCAACGGATTGTGCCTCAAAGAATTCAACAAGATCAGCCGTCTTGAGAATGCAAAGGAAATTTGGGATACATTGATTGATATGCACGAAGGTACCGAATCTGTCAAGGAATCCAAGTTGGATGTGCTCCAAAGTCATCTTGACAAGTTCAAAATGAAGGATGTTGAAGGTGTCGCTGAAATGTACTCTTGGCTTGCTCTTATCACAAATGAGATTGCCGGCTTAGGGAGTGAAGAGATGACCGACAAATTCATCAGCAAGAAAATCCTAAGAGCATTGGATGGAAAGTATGATATTGTGTGCACATTGATCCAAATGATGCCAAACTACAAAGATCTCAAGCCAACGGAAGTCATTGGAAGAATTGTTGCTCATGAGATGTCACTCAAGGATAAGGAGGAACTTCACAACAAGTCAAGTGGTGCTTACAAAGCCTCAAGTGAAGCCCCCACATCATCAAGTGAGAAACAAACCTTCAATGAAGCATTAAGCTTAATGGTGAAGAACTTCAACAAATTCTACAAGATTAGAAGCAAAGAAAGAAGCTCCAAGTCAAGGTCTTATCATGACAAGAGATCTTCTAGTCGAGAGTGCAATTGCTACAATTGTGGGAAGCCTGGACACTACTCCAATGAGTGTACGGCACCCTACAAAAGAAGAGAAGATTCTTCAAGAAGAAGGAGCAAAAGAGAAGAATCACCACCAAGAGAGAGGAGGAGTAGAGATGATCGTTATGAACGAAGACCCTCACGGAGAAGCAAGGATTCGGAAAGAAAGGACAAGTCATCAAGGAGCTACACAAAATGAAGACATCAAGCTCATGTTTGTGAATGGGTTTCCGGCTCCGACTCCGACAAACACTCCGAGAGAAGCTATCACTCCGACTCCGAATATACTCAAGATGAAGGTGTTGCCGGTCTAGCACTTGTGTCAACCAACTCCTACAACATATTTGATTCACCAAATGAAGGTGTTGGAAGATGCTTCATGGCCAAAGGTCCAAAGGTAACACATCCCGAGTATGTTGATTTCAATAGTGATGAAGATGACTTGCTTATGGATGATGATTTACTTCTTGACAGCTCTAGTGATGAATACTATGATGAAACGTCAATTAATCATGCTAATCAAACGAATGACAATGATAAGGTTAAAATTGTGCTTCTAACTAAAGAACTAAACACTCTTAAGTTGGCTCATGAAACTATCTCTGAAGATCATCGAGAACTTTTAAGGGCTCATGAGAAGTTACGCTTTGAAAAGCTCAATCTTGAGCAAGAGCATGAGTTCTTAAAGGCAATCAATGATGATCTCCGCAAGAAAAGTTCTTCTTACATTGCCAAGCATTTACTCTTATCTACTTACATGCCTCAAGTCAAGTCTAGTAACAAGTACAAGAAAGATACTTCCTCTAGTAGTAACAATAATAATGTCAAATCCAATATTGTTGCTTCTAGTAGTTCTCTTGATTCCACTAATGATTCTCTTAGCCAAGTTACACTTGAGCAGGAAAATAGTTTATTGAAGGGAATTATAGA
The DNA here is from genome assembly GCF_002162155.2 of Triticum dicoccoides. Taxonomy (NCBI): domain Eukaryota; kingdom Viridiplantae; phylum Streptophyta; class Magnoliopsida; order Poales; family Poaceae; genus Triticum; species Triticum dicoccoides. The sequence goes on along the minus strand of NC_041393.1, from coordinate 289,159,860 downwards.
TAAAAGTGTTTACAAGAGCCTTGTCGGGAGTAAGCAATTCGAGGAAATTGTACGCAAGCAAGGAAGGCACCGGAAGAATCAAGGTGTTGGTTTTGAACGAAAGTTCAACGCCAATGGAGTTGAGTGAGAAGAAGATCAAAAGTTTGTTCCTCAACAAGAGAAGTATGATCCTACTTCCTTCAAAGGGACACAAGCTCAAGATGATCTTCCACCACAAGACCACAAGAACAAAGGCAAGGACAAGCTTCAAGAAGAGATTGATGCATTTGAAGAAGCACCCAAGGCCTTGGTCAAGTAGGTTCCCAAGACTACGTCAAGTTCTACTTGATCAAGTACAACTACAACTCCAAGGATTCCCATCAAGATGATGTGGATCCCAAAGAAGAAGAACTAGAGAGTTCTTGAGGGTGACTCCGCCAACATTCTTCACTCATATCATTTTGGCAAGAACAAGTGCAATCAACTTTCACATCTTGCACTAGTTCAAGGAGTCACAAACCCTCATGTTGGTAAGGCAAGGGACAAGGTAACCTAATGTTTTCATGGACATCGTCTTGTGTGTGCATCACTCTATGTCTATGGATATTCTTGTTTGTTCCTTGTGGGACTAACCCATGTAGGCAAGTTGAAAGTGCAACTCGCTCCAAAGGATTTACATCAACATTGAGCATCTACATCTTCAACACCTACATGAAGTCATCATCGACAAAACCCAAGGTTAGTTAATCCCTCTAAGGGGGGATCTCAAATCTAGGGGGAGCTTAACTCTAAGAATTGAGTCAAAGCAACTCTAATGGTGTGAACACATAAATGCATTATGTAAAAGTGGTAACCCCACTTGAGCTTAAACGATGAGTATGACCTATGATCAAATGTTCTCATTTGACTCCTAAGTCAATATACTCATATATAGATGACCTAGTCATCGCCAACTATTTGATAGATGCTAGAATTGGTTGTGCATGCTTTGCCACATATTTGAATTGCCATCTTATTGTGTGAGCATGTTGGTGCATATTTTACTCATTCAAGGACATCCACTTGTTGTTTTGTTTGTTTGGATTCTTTTCTTTGTGCCAAGTGGATGGACAAGAATGCTTAAGAACCTTATTTAGCTATCTATGCTTTTCTCATCTCAAACTCTATTCATGCTACATCACAAAATTTGATCAAGTCAGATTCAAACCACTCTGTGTGAGGAGCACTCGGAGTCCCCGATTCGTCATGGACTTAAACTTCCAAAACCTCTTTGTGATTCTCAGTCTGACCGATCCTTCCATTTTGGTCCTACCGAGATCATCAAGTTGATCTGAGTTTTCAATCTCGGTGCAACCGATTTGAACTTTTCGGTCTCACCAATTTGCTGTAACTGAACACATTATGCATCTCGGTGCCACCGAGTTGTTCCACTCGGTCACACCGACAGGGTCGGGCTATATATAGACACGGGCAAAATTTTGGAAATTTCTCCGAAACCCTTCGCCCGCGCAACAGCTCGCTCTGCCATCGTGGTCTCCGAATCGTCTCCTCGTCGCCAGCAGCCTCCTGTCGCTGGTCTCCTCCACCGTCAACGGATTTTGTCCCCGCCATTGCCGCCGTAGCAAGTCCACCGCCAAGTTAGGGTATGGACATAATCTTTGTGCTATCCACGTCTGATTCCTGGCACATTGTTTTCATATTGATTCTTGCCACGATTGAAACTCTTCTATCCAGCCAAAGTAGTTCATAGATTAGACGTGATTCAAATTTTTAGGTTTAGGTTTCCGCCGAAACCATCTCGGACCCACCGAGTTGAAAAACTCGGTCTCACCGATTTGGCTTATGCCATTGCACTAGTGACTCTCGGTCTGACCGAGAATTACTAATCGGTGCAACCGATTTGAGAATTCTGTGAAACCCTAGCAGTCTCGGTACCACCGAACTGAAACTCGGTCCAACCGAGATCATCAGTTTAGGTTCCAAAACTGCTTCGGTATCACCGAGTTTAAAAATCGGTGGATCCGAAATGCTTTCTGTGGAAAATTAAAAGTGAACTTTTGAGTCATTCTTTTGCAAAAAAACTCTGCATTTTGTGATGCTCATGTTTTCTATCTCATCTATAACTCTTCACAGGGTCAGCAGTCAGCTTGTGCAGAATGTCTGATCAAAGTGACAGCCAGAACAGGGCAGAAGAGCAGATGGACTTGAGTGAGGGCACTAGTCCCTCCAGTACTTCAGATGAAGGGAGCAGAAGTACTCCTAGCAATTTGCCTAAGGCTGCAACTAGGCAAAGGAGGAAAAGAACTTCAGATTCAGAGGATGAAGATTACAAAGCTGAGGAAGATGAGGCTACTTCCAAGAAAGTGGTGCTCAAGAAGGAATATGGCTCAGCAAAGGACATAAAGCCAGGCATGAAGATTAAAAGGCCTGCAAGAAGGCAACCTATGCCCAAGGCCAGGCATCAACTCAACTGCCTGAAAATCCTGATCCCAAAAAGCCAGCTAATGAAAGCAAGAAGAGGAAGGAAAGGGTCAAGAAGACCATAGCCAGAGTTGTAGGGCAACCTTCAATGATGGAAGAGGAAGAGATTTCTGCACCAGCACCAACGGCACCAAAGCTTATGGGTGATGCAATCAGATCTGGGGCTGCAACATCTAAGCCCAAGGAAGCACCCAAAGCTGCCCCCAAGGCCAAGTCTGCACCAAAGAGGAATACCAGGAGTATTCCAGCTGCTGAGAAGAACAAGGCCCCAGTGCCTGAGGTTGCTGAGGAGGAAGATGAAGAAGGACAGGTTCTAAGGAAGCTCAAGCCAAAGATACCAGACCACAATGATGCCCATCCTGTGGCTGAGGACATGAGAATCAGGAAGGATTCAGGGCTGAGATTGTGGAGGATGGCAGACCCATATGCCACAAGGAGAAGAACTGCTGTTGATTACAGGTTCCATACAAAGGAACAGCAGGACTTCTATGAAACAATTTTGTTGGACAAGAAACCCATAGTCTGTGACATGAGGTGGGTTGACTGGAAATACATCAAGGAGAATGAAGAGCACTATCCTGGAGTGAAAGACAGCTTTGTTGCTTGTGGAGTTGCAGATTTTGTTGGGCAAAATCTCACAAATTGGAATGATGAACTTATCATGCAATTCTACTCCACAGCACATTTTTACCCAGATGGTAGAATAGTTTGGATGTCTGAAGGTACAAGGTACCAGTCCACTGTAGAAGAATGGGCAAGTCTGATAAATGCCCCAAAGGAAAATGATGATGATCTGGATGTATATGCCAAGAAGAAAATGGGACATAATACCATGGCACACATGTACAAGGAGATCCCAGACAAAGCCCTAGAGACTTTCACTTTTGGATCAGTCCACTTTCTGCTGTCAGGGCTAGCTACCATAAATTGGATTCTGAGGCACACTTTGTTGCCCAAGTCAGGTGACCATAACATGATCAAAGGGCATGCCATCAATATGTTGCATTTATTTGATGTTCCACAAAAATTCGAAGTCATGAGCCTTATAGTTGAAACAATCAAGAGGACTGCAGCAGATCAGAAGAGGAGCTATGGATATACACCTCAGATTCAAGAATTGATAAACTCAAAGATGGGCACAGGAAAATATCAGTTGGATAAGGAACACTTTCCAGTTTATCCAGACTTTGAGGACAATGAGGTTGTCATGAATGAGGATGATCCATCATCAGTTCAAGCTCAGGAGAAGAAGGAGAAGGCAAAGAGGGAGAAGGCTGCCAAGATGCCAACTCAAGAGGAGGCATCTGAATATTTCTTGAAAACCAAACAGGAGCAGCTTGGTTACTTGATAGCATCATCTCTGAGGATTGAGAAGGGGTTGGCCACCCTAACTCAAAACCAGGAGAACCTGGAAAGAATCATGGAACAAAAATTCTTTGATCTAGATGTCAAGGTAACTGAGATTCAGTCAGTTGTGGAGCAGCTGTAGGATGACATGCAGGAGAGGAAGGGCAAGACTACCACCAATGTGTTTGCCAGAGTGACCAGAGCCCAGAGGTCAGTTGCAGTGCCAGTGACAGACACTAGAGCAACAACTTCAGCACCAGCTATTGCCCCTTCAGATCTAGTGCAACCAGCTTCAGCATCAACTCCAGCACCCTCTACATCAACTGAAGCCTTCGTCCTTGGAGTCATCAGGACACCACCACCAGAAGATCAAGCCCAAGAGTTGATCTAGCACTATGCATTTTCTATGAACTTTTTGGTAACTTGTTGCCAAAGGGGGAGAAAAATGTATAGATCATAGGCTTCGAGAGAGAGAGTGTTGCTTTTGTTCTCTCTTGCTTTATTTGATGGTTTTTCATTCTTTGTTTGCTTTTGGTTGAGATACTATGCTTGTGAGACATTGATGATCATGTGTTTGATCATAAGCTACACTTATGCATGTTTGATGATATTATCCTATCTATCTTATGTGATCACTCACTATGCTTGGTAATGAGTGCATGTATTCATTGTCTATTATTTTGAGCGCTCCACCAAGATGTATGTGACATGGAAGAGTAACCCATGAGCCTAATTCATTGTGCATTTGTAGTCCAAAGCAAATCTAAAACTATGCACAAATTTAGGGGGAGCTCTTGCTTATCACATACTTCTCAAAGCGACGATGTTATTTAAATGTTATTATCATTTGTCGAAGCTTTGATCTATATGTTGTCATCAATTACCAAAAAGGGGGAAATTGAAAGTGCAACTATCCCTAGGTGGTTTTGGTAATTCATAACAACATATAGCTCATTGAGCTAATGTTATTCCAAGACTATTGTTTCAGGAAAGCTCAATGAATGGCATGGCATGGATGATGAAAGTGGATCCCTCAAAATACTAAGGACAAAGAATTGGCTCAAGCTCAAAAGCTCAAGACTCTTCATTTTACATTTTAGTGATCCAAGATCACATTGAGTCTACAGGAAAAGCCAATACTATCAAGAAGGGATGAGGTGTTGCTTAATTAGCCTCTTGCTTCATGTTCTTAGTGATATGCTCCAAAACCCTAAACTACTTTCCCACATCCACAAATGACCTAAACCCAAAGCCAAAATCGGTCACACCGATTCTTCCAATCCGGCGCCACCGATTCTAAAAGTCATAGCCACTGCCACAAACCCTAAGCAAATCGGTCTTACTGATAGGGATCTCGATCTCACCGAGATGGGATTGTAATCTCTCTATTTCCCTTCATAACGTTTTGGTCTAACCGAAGTGAGCGATCGGTCCCACCGAGATTGCAATGTAAACTCTCTGTTACCTTTTTGTAACATTCCGGTTTCACCGAAAAGAGCAAATCGGTCCCATCGAGTTTACCTGACCAACTCTCTGGAAAGCTTATTACCAAATCGGTCTCACCGAGTTTGTGTAATCGGTCCTATAGAGATTAAGTTATGCCCTAACCCTAACCGAATCGGTCTCACCGAGATGCATGTCAGTCCCACCCAAAATCACTAACGGTCACTAGGTTTACTAAATCGGTCCGACCGAGTTTAACGATTCGGTCCCACCGAGTTTGGTAAATTGTGTGTAACGGTTAGATTTTGTGTGGAGGCTATATATACATACCCCTCCACCTCCTCTTCATTCGTGGAGAGAGCCATCAGACTAAACCTACACTTCCAACTTACCATTTCTGAGAGAGAACCACCTACTCATGTGTTGAGGCCAAGATATTCCATTCCTACCATATGAATCTTGATCTCTAGCCTTCCCCAAGTTTTCCACTCAAACCTTCTTTCCACTAGATCCAAATCCTATGAGAGAGAGTTGAGTGTTGGGGAGACTATCATTTGAAGCACAAGAGCAAGGAGTTCATCATTGATGCACCATTTGTTATTTCTTGGAGAGTGGTGTCTCCTAGATTGGCTAGGTGTCACTTGGGAGCCTCCGACAAGATTGTGGAGTTGAACCAAGGAGTTTGTAAGGGCAAGGAGATCACCTACTTCGTGAAGATCTACCGCTAGTGAGGCATTTGAATCCTCCAAACCCTTCCCTTTACTTTCTTGCAAGTTGCATGCTTTAATCTCCGCTGCCTATACACTCTGTGCATGCTTGCTTGAATTGTATGATGATTGCTTGACTTGTCCTAAAATAGCTAAAATCTGCCAAACTCTAAAATTGGGAAAAGGTTAAGTTTTTATTGGTCAAGTAGTCTAATCACCCCCCCTCTAGACATACTTCAAGGTCCTACAACAGCCAACCAGACGCATTCGATCTGCGTCGCCACATAGCCCGGCATAGAGGCGCCACACACCCCCTCTGCTTCACTAACGAAGTGATGGATCATGAATTCCCAGAAAGGTTTAAACCCGTAAACATAGAATCATACGATGGCACAACAGACCCCGCAGTATGGATCGAAGATTTCCTTCTCCACATTCACATGGCCCGCAGAGACGATCTACACGCCATCAAGTATCTTCCCCTTAAGCTCAAAGGACCGGCCCGGCACTGGCTAAACAGCCTGCCAGCAAATTCCATTGGGAGTTGGGAAAACCTGGAGGACGCGTTCCCCGACAACTTCCAGGGCACGTACGTGCGACCACCGGATGCCGATGACTTCAGCCAAATTACCCAACAGCCCGGAGAGCCAGCCAGGAAATTTTGGACTCGGTTCCTAACCAAAAAGAACCAAATAGTCGACTGTCCGGACGCCGAAGCCCTGGCGGCCTTTAAGCATAATATCCTTGACGAGTGGCTCGCTTGACACCTCGGCCAGGAAAAACCAAAGTCCATGGCGGCCCTCACGACACTCATGACCCGCTTTTGCGCGGGCGGGGACAGCTGGTTGGCTCATAGTAGCACCACGCCAATAAATTCCGGCACCTCAGATGTCCGCGACAATAACGGCAAGACACGGCGCAACATACATAAGCGACGGAATAACAGCAACAACACTGAAGACACGACAGTCAACGCCGGATTCAGTGGCTCGAAATCCGGTCAGCGGAAAAAGTCGTTCAAAAGAAACAATCAGGGGTCGTCCAGTCTGGACCGCATACTTGACCGCTCGTGCCAAATTCATGGCACCCCGGATAAGCCAGCAAACCACACTAATAGAGGCTGATGGGTGTTCAAACACGCCGATAAAATAAACGCCGAAAACAAGGACAAGGGGCTGCACAGTGACGATGATGAGGAGCCCCAGCGTCCGAACACGGGGGGACAGAAGAAATTTCCTCCCCAGGTGAAAACAGTCAACATGATCTACGCCACCCACATTCTCAAACGGGAACGGAAGCAAGGACTACGGGACGTATATGCGATGGAGCCAGTCACCCCAAAATTCAACGCATGGTCAGCCTGTCCAATCACCTTTGATCGCAGGGATCACCCTACCAGCATCCATCACGGCGGTTCAGCTACATTGGTCCTAGACCCAATCATAGACAGATTCCACCTCACGGGCGTCCTTATGGATGGCGGCAGCAGCCTGAACCTGCTCTATCAGGACACAATGCGCAAAATGGGCATCGACCCTTCGAGGATCAAGCCCACCAAAACCACCTTCAAAGGTGCAATTCCAGGAGTAGAGGCCCGTTGCACAGGCTCCATAACACTAGAAGTGGTCTTCGAATCTCCGGAGAACTTCCGAAGCGAGGAGTTAATCTTCGATATCGTCCCTTTCCATAGTGGTTATCACGCACTGCTTCGACGAACCGATTTCGCTCGATTCAATGCGGTACCACACTATGCATACCTCAAGCTCAAGATGCTAGGACCTCGCGGGGTCACAATAGTCAACGGAAACATGGACCGCTCTCTCCATACAGAAGAGCATACTGCAGCCTTCTCGGCAGAAGTACAAAGCAGCCTTCTTCAGGAAACCACCAATCCGGCGACAACAACCCCGAACACCGTCAAGGGCGTACGGAGTACCCCGCAACAGGATCGCCAGGCACGCCAAGAGCGCGACTAGCAGTCGGGCCTCCGCTCCAGCCCCATCAAGGTAGCATTCGTGCCGCGTGTACACAATTACGCACTCAAAATACCATGGGCATAAGCGGAGGCGCAATAGTGACTCAGTCAATAGTGCGGTACAGCCACAACATACTTTAATAACCCCCCTTTATCTTTCAGGACCCTGCTTTCGGGTAGCCTCTTTAGAAAAGCCGGATTGTCGAACTTGCACAGGAGAGAAAACCAAGGAGGCAAAAGGCTTTGCGCACAAAGGGAATACCCAGGTGGAATCTGTTCACAATCGTTATACTTGTTTTATATACCTACATGCGGCCTGCCCTTGGATAGGACATGTTAAATAATCCTATTTACTTATGCTTAACGCATTCATTGTAAACATACGCTTAGACGTATTATTCATCAATGGGAGATAATATATAGCGTCAGCTTATTATTCCTATTCGCACATTTTTCCTACAAATGTTTATTTAAGATTGCATCCGTACACCTTGGTACGTTCAGTTTGCCAGGGGCTTCTTATGGCGCCCCATAATACGGCAAGATAAGTCCAAACACTTTCAACAGTGCGGCACCCCGAACTTATAGCATTATATGCATCAGCTCCGGATCATGTCTTGGGTCAATAGTTCGGTTTTCCCGGCTCCCTTGTTTTGGTACCTTACGTTCCGTTCTATCGACTAAGGTAGCACAGGGAGAACTACTACGATTGTGTCCTGGTTCTTCCGGACGAGCACCTCAGTAGAGAAAGCCGAAAACTGACCGGCATGATGCGGCGAGAGATGGTCATTGTTCGAGAGGTCATAAAATCCTTAAAGATTTTTTCCGCTTTAGGCGAGGAATCGGCCTCGTCCGATTTAGGCGTATATAGCGCCCCAATTCGGCTTTCCGAATTCTAGGGGCTTCGCCGAAATTTAAAATTATGGACTTCTATGGCTAAGTGAAAGTTATAAAGCCGCATAGTCTGATTGCCTTGTTCGCTGCGCCAAACACCTCCTTCAGGGACCAAAAATTTGGATAAAGAGTGTCTGGGTTTTTTCCACGAACACCCTAGTACTAGTTATGCGGGGGCGGAAGCCGACGACAGGCCTACTTTCAGAATTTTATAAACAGCCGCACAGAAGGTAATATTTTAAATCAAAAAAAGTGCTATATAGCGCAAGTAACTTCGTCTTTGTATTACAACAACGACAGAAGTACATTCACTCAAAGATCGTTTCCTTGGTACATTCATCGGCCACGAGACGAGCACCTTTCATAACGACATCATAATATTTTTCGGGACAACGATGCGCCTTGCCCTCCGGCGGGCCGTCCTTCACCAGCTTCTCCGCATCCAGCTTGCCCCAATGAACCTTTGCACGGGCAAAGGCTCGCGGGCACTCTCAATGCAAACGGATTGCTTGATAACTTCAAGCCACGGACAGGCATTTACCATCCGCTTTATCAGGCCAAAGTAGCTGGCGGGCAGGGGCTCACCAGGCCACATGCAGACAATGAAATCTTTCATAGCCACTTTGGTCGCCCTGTGGAGTTCAACCAATTGCTTCAATTGGTCACTCAGAGGCACCGGGTGTTCGGCTCCAGCATACTGGGACCAGAACAGCTTCTCTGTTGAGCTCCCCTCCTCGGCAAGGTAGAACTCCGCGGCATCTGATATGCTGCGTGGCAGATCTGGGAATGCCCCTAGAGAGCTCCGAATTCTGGTAAGTAAAAGAAACGTCTCCTCCACATGCTTGCTTTGCATAAAGAATGTCTTACCCGCCGCTATCTTCTTGGCCGCCTGGATTTCCTGCTGGGCCTTTTCGGCTTCGGCCTTGGCATCTTTTATGCTCAACAGGGCCTTCGCAAGTTCGGACTCCTTCATCTTGAAGTTACGCTCCAAGGACTCGAACTTCTTGTCGAGCTCCTGGAGCTCTTGCTGTACCTCGCCCACCCTAGCATCTTGCTTTTCACGCTCAATGCGCTCCATGGCCGCCTTGTTTTCGGCCTCGGATAGCGCTTTCTTCAGGGACGCCACTTCGGTCATGGCCCTGTTACAAAATCATGATGCTTTTCGTTAGCATAACCAATTTTCTTTCCTCTCCTCTATATGATATGTGAACGGGGTACCACTCACCTTTGTTCTCTTCGAACTGCCTCTTTGTAAGGCCGAGCTCCTCTTCGGCCTGCTTAACGTCCCGTTTGAGTCCAGCGACCTCGGCCGTTCGGGCAGCAGCGGCAAGCAGCACTGCCTGCTTATTCACATAAACACCTACTATTAAACTCCTGCGGATTATAATTGACCCTCCGTTTGGCTTTTCTTTCCGAACACCAAACAGAGTGTCAGGGCTACTACCTATCGGGTGATAATTTCACACATTTTTGATTATTTACCTCAAAGCCTGCCAGGAGGCTGGTGCAGGCTTCGATTAATTCGCTCTTGGTGGACCGAACCTTCTGAATCACCGCACTCATAAGAGTACGGTGCTCTTCATCCATGGAAGCGTCGCGAAGCGCTTCCAGCAGACTATCCGACGCCCCTGGTGTAACGTAAGTCATCAGCACGGACGGCTCGCCCTCCTTGGCGAGGGGCTGCCTGCCCGAGTCCGGAACCTTTGGGGGTTTCGACATAGTGTCCGGCTGGGAGCCCGGCTTGCTGCGGCTCTCGTCGGCACAATCCGTAGAGATCTTACGCCCCGGGTGCCTGGCGTCTGGAATTTCGCCTTGGGGCGTCTCCAGAAGCGCCCCCCCTGCTCTGGGAGCCTTTGGGACAACACCTCCGTGTCATCCGCAGGCCGAGGGGAAGTGGCTGTTGGGAGTGAGTTCATCACCGAATCCCTCAAGGACCCATCCGAAGAGGATACCTCGGGATGAACCCTGGCTGGATTGCATATACGTGTTCGGCGTTATGACAGACTATGAAGCGAAATCGCGCTAAAGTACAACAGAGTGCAGATACTTACGATATTACTAGCGGCTTCCCCCTGGGCAGCCGCTCCTCCTCGCTATAGGCGGCCATGGTGGAGTAATCCGGAAGGGACACATCCCTTCTTGGGCGTCCTGGCCTCCCCCGCTGGGGTGGCTTTCCTTTTCTTCTCCTCCCCAGTGCGGGGAGGCGGATTTTCCTCATGTTTCCTCCCGCCTCGACGGGAGGAATCTGCCTCGTCGTCCTCAGACGACGAGTTTATGAAGGCCTTGCGCCGGCGACCCTTCCTGGTCCCCTGGGTCGCCCTCTTAGGCCCTTCGGCCCCCTCGGGTGGAGCGGCCCCTTCCTTTTCCTCCTCCCCTTTGGGGGAGGAGTGTGCCTCGTCGTCTTCATATGAAGCGTCCGGTACGACCTTACGCTGGAGACCGTTCCTGGTCCCCGGGGCCTTCTTTTCGGCCTTCTTTTCCGGCGCCTTGTAGGGCGCATGAACTAGCATCTCCGTCAGGAGAGCATTTGCTGGACCTTCTGGCAGTGGAGCCGGACAGTCTATCCGCTCCGCCGTTACCACATACTCCTAATGAAATACACACGATGATTTAAGATCCTCCCATGAGTACGCTAGGAAAAATTACATCCGGTGATGGTCAGAAAACTCACCGGACGGGGGAGCCGCGTGACGTGAAGTCTGCGGTCCTCGGATGAGGGAGGAGGTATTTCAGAGGCCTTGAACAGCTCCTTCCATGTGTCCTTGTGTGTCATACCGTAGAGCTCTTGGTCAGCACATTTCATATACATAATTTTGGCACATATATACACCATTTGTTGATATATGTTCATCCATTCTTACTATGAACTGTGATATATTTGGATGAAAATCATATAAAAGACCATTTACTCGTCATTTGTTTCTTTTGCAGAAAAGTGCGCAAAGGCACTATAAACTTCCAAGATCTGACTAGGTGGCTAAGAGAATTAGTCAAGTGAAAAGAAGAGAAGGAAGAATGGACTTGTGTGTGAAGACAAGAAGTAACCAGAGGGGCTAACTATAGAAGAGAGGGGATCTACTTGGGAAGGAAGAAGACAGAAGGAGGGCAAAAGTGCAAAGTGGCAGATCTGATCGAGAGGGGTCAAATCCCTAGCCATCTCCTTCGATCCCCTTCAGGCCTGGCACACATCTCTCTCCGCCAACCTCCTTCTCCACCTCCGGCCGCCGCCGCGGACAGGACGGCGTAGTGGTGCGCCACCCAACCATCCATCCATCTCCACAGGCCGGCGCGGCGGTGCGCCAACCAGCGTTGCCCAGCACCTCCACCCGCTCCTTAACTCCACCACTTCCTCTACCATCCAGCGCCACTACTTCCTGTACCATCCAGCGCCACCACCACTTCCTCCATCGCCATCCATCTCTCTCCCTCTGTGCTGCTCTTCCCTTCTCCACGCCCCTGCCTCTGCTCCTCTTATCTTCTCCTGCCGCTGCTATCTTCTCCCCTTGCCTCAAACTACTGCTGCTCTTCTTCTTCACAATCTGAACCTCAACTTCGTGCTTTCTTCTCTTCTTGCACCCCTTGTTGCTGCTCCTCCTCTGAATCCCCTGCTGAACTGCTGCTGCTCTTAATCTTCTTCTCCAACGCCTTCAGTTCCTTCTCTGAACCTGCTATTTATACTGCTTCTTCTCCCACGTCTCTGCTGCTGCTTCTTTTCTTGTGTCTCTGTTGCTCCTTCACACTCATCCTACTGCTGTTGTTCTCTCTGAAGTTTATGTAATTTGAGATGTTTAGTACTTGAAATATTCAGATTCTATAAGAGCTTGCAACTTGTCAATTGTTCAGTTTTCATCTGTAAAATTCTATGTTCAGAATAGTGTATGTCTTGTTGCTATGGGAACTAACTGATATGTAATATTTTGTTGCTTTGGTAGTTAGTGCTCTGTCAGCATATATGTGTGTTCACTCCTGTGCATGTGTATGTTTACCCCCTATGTGTTGTAGTTGCCACAGTAATTCTCAGTTTGTAATACCTGTGTGATATATACATAATTCTGTGGTGTTAAACATTTATGTCCCTGTCCCATTATTTGTGTTCTGTGCTTTTCTTCTTATATATAACTACTAGCCATATTTGTGATCATATATTGGTATTTCCTCTCTATCGATGATGATTTCCTGTGTGTGTATTTTGGTTTCTCAAGTAAAACGATAATTCCAAAAAAAACATTGAGTAAAATCTGAACCCCCATTATGCTAGTTTCTTTCTTTCTTTCTCTATAATCTTCAGGAGCCTTCATTGATAGTTTAGGTTTGTTTTTCTGTTTCCATCACCCGAATTATGTTGCCTAGATTTAGCTGAGCATAGTCGTCGTAGCCTAGTCCCTGTGGAGAACACGACATCCATAGTTTGGGGCATAAAAACCCCGCTATATTACAATTGATCATCTCTCGAAGTGTCTGGTGTTCGTCCGGAACAAACTCCCACAAATTAAATGCCCGCCTTTGGCACGGAAGAATGCGGCGGACGAGCATGACCTGGACCATGTTGACAAGCTTGATTTTCTTGTCCATCATACTCTTGATGCTGTTCTGAAGTCCTGTCAGCTCCCCAGGTTCGCCCTAGGCCAGGCCCTTCTTTTCCCAGGAGGTGAACCGCATGGGAATTTCAGATCGGAATTCAGGGGCCGCCGCCCGGTTGGCGTCGCGTGGCTCAGTGATGTAGAACCACCCCGATTGCCACCCCTTTACGGTCTCTACAAAGGAGCCATCGAGCCAGGTAACGTTGGGCATCCCGCCCACCATGGCGCCTCTGCACTCCGCTTGCTGGCCGCTCACAATCTTCGGCTTCATGCAGAAGATTCGCAGCCACAAGCCGAAGTGAAGCTTGATGTGGAGGAAGGCCTCGCACACGACGATAAACACCGAGATGTTGAGGACGAAATTTGGGGCTAGATCATGGAAGTCTAACCCGTAGTAAAACATGAGCCCGTGGATGAAGGGATGAAGTGGAAATCCCAGTCCATGGACGAAGTGGGCGAGAAACACGACCCTCGTGGGGTCCTGGAGTTGGAATGATCAGCCCTGCATTCGGTAGCCGGTGCGCGATATCTGCGGCCAAGTATCCGGCCGCCCGGAGCATCGTAATATGCTCCTCCTTCATGGTGGAGGCCACCCACTTGCCTCCTGCTCCGGACTTGTTTGGCTGTGTGAAGGAGGCATGAACTAGGGCGCTGTAGTTTAAGGGTGTGGGAGTGGATAAGAAGAGGAGGAAGAAGGCATGGGTGAAGATGAGGAATCCTTATCCCTTTATAGAGGCGACGAAAATAGTGCGTCTCCTCACTTGCCCATTGGAAATCGCTTATTTCCAAAGCGCCACGATTGATGGCGCAGTTGGGTTACCCAAACCCGTATTGATGAGAATGCCGTGATAAGGGGACATGATCTTTGCTTCGACAGGATGTGCGAAGCGGTTGCTGGTAGTGGAAAGATGATTCAATAATGACTTGATCATTTTGTCGTGTCGCTTCATTTAAAGTTGTCGGCAGATTATATTTGTGAAATATCATTCTCTCTACGGGGGTATGTGAAAATCGTCTTGCGGATCCGGACATGATTCAAGTGTTCGGTAATTACATTGGAGTATTTGGAGATGGAACCCGCCTTGCAATGCCGAAGACGAACTGCGCGCAAGACTCATCGTCATTGAAGCCTGGTTCAGGGGCTACTCAGGGAGTCCTAGATTAGGGGGTATCCGGACAGCTGGACTATATACTTTGGCCGGACTGTTGGACCGTGAAGATACAAGACTCAAGACTTCGTCCTGTGTCCGGATGGGACTCTCCTTTGCATGGAAGACAAGCTTGGCGATCTGGATATTGTATTTCCTTCTTTGTAACCGACTCTGTGTAAACCCTAGCCCTCTCCGTTGTCTATATAAACCGGAGGGTTTAGTCCTTAGGGACAGAATCATAATCATCATAAGCTAGCTTCTAGGGTTTAGCCTCTATGATCTCGTGGTAGATCAACTCTTGTAATACCCATATCATCAATATCAATCAAGCAGAAAGTAGGGTTTTACCTCCATCAAGAGGGCCCGAACCTGGGTATAACATCATGTCCCTTGCCTCCTGTTACCATTAGCCTTAGACGGACAGATCGGGACCCCCTACCCGAGATCCACCGGTTTTGACACCAACAACGTACCCTACTTCCTGCTTGATTGATCTTGATGATATGAGTAACACAAGAGTTGATCTACCACGAGATCGTAGAGGCTAAACCCTAGAAGCTAGCCTATGATGATTATGATTGTGTCTCTAAGGACTAAACCCTCTGGCTTATATAGACACCGGAGGGGGCTAGGGTTTACACAAAGTCAGTTACAAAGAAGGAAATCTATTATCCGGATCGCCAAGCTTGTCTTCCACGCAAAGGAGAGTCCCATCCGGACACGAGACGAAGTCTTGAGTCTTGTATCTTCACGGTCCAACAGTCCGGCCAAAGTATATAGTCCGGCTGTTAGGATACCCCCTAATCCAGGACTCCCCTAAGGTTCGGCGATGACATCCGTCTTGGCGGTCTTGGTCTTGTTGCATGAGAATGGAAATCTTTGTCTGATTCCTCGGACTTCGCGCCTGCTCTTGCCTCCGTAGCACCGAAAAGGAAACTTGCTGCTCTGCACCCGCTAGCGCCCGCCTAGCCTTGGTCGTCATGGCTTGCGTTACCCGTACCTCATGAGATGGGTGCTTGCATAGGAATCTCTGCTCGCCAGGAGACAGACTGAGGAGGCCGCTCCCTCCGGAGGTCTTGGCGTCAACCGACTGGTGAGGCTTGGCCCCTTGTGAGGGTCTTGTCTTGTCGATGCTGAATATGGGCCGTACCAGGCCATCAATGGAGTCACGCCATGGGCTTCATGCAGGCAAGTCTGGGTACCCTAGTTCCCAGAACACCGACAGTAGCCCCCGGTCCCAAGGCGCGCTCGGACTTGGCTTCAAGGCGAAGCCAAAGGGCAAGGGCAAAGCGTCGCAGGACCCAATCGCGTGCGGACCGAGTCGACTTGTGGCACTTGATGGGACGTGGGCGTCTCCACTTCCCCATGCTGCCTCGGCAACCTTCCAACTTAACAACTGCCTGCTGCATGCAGAAAAACCATCATTACTTGAGATCGTGAGAGGCCGGTGGTTGGTCTTCCTCCGGCTATAAACGAGAGAGGGGGCGGTGCCCCCTGCTCATCTCCGTCTTCTCGCTGCTTGCTCCTCCTTCTTCCTTTCCATCCCACCGTCTTGGCAGTGAGCCCATGGCGCCAGTGAGAAGGTTTTCTGCTGCGGAAAAGGGTAAAGCCCTCAGGTGGAACCTGAGCTGCTTCCGCCGAAGAAGAGGCATGATCGCACTCATGATGACATCGTGGGGCCCATGGTGACGCGACCTTTGCATGAACAGTTTTTGTCGGGCTTCCCGGTCCCCGTGTATGCACACGCACAGAACCCCGCGCGTAGGAGCGTTGACCAGCACCGCGAGGAGCGGGGTCACGGAGGAGAACAGTCGGTGGCTGCTCGGCCACCTCACTCGCGGACCCACGACAAAGGCACGACCCGCAATTTTGTGGTGTGGGCGGCAATGCCGCCGCGCACATGGATCCGTCTCCCGCGGTCCCTTGCAAGGGAGATACCACCGAGGGGGCCTGTGGAGTTATGGCTGCAGCATGATGGATGATGCGGCTAGACTTCAGAAGCGGAGGTCGAGGTCGTCAATTCCGGCGACGTCTTCATGACTCGAGGAGGGGAGCGATCGTCCGCGCCTGCCACCTGGAGGGAGGTCACGCCATTCACTTCGGGTATGACGGGGCATCAACACTCTCCTTCAAGGTCTTCGGCGAGGATGGTCGGCTCCTGGGATGCTGCTCTAGGGGAGGTGGTCGAGGCAACGAGGCCGCCGGCGGTGAACTTGCCCTTGGCCTTTTCCAAGGTTCTTCCGACAGCAGCAATGCCTCCTTAGGGCATGGCTCGAGTGACGATGACAGCTACGAGCCGCCACGTCGCCGCAGCCGAGCCTAGTGGGGGCAGGTGCCAGCTTGACGTCGTGGACGACGTTGTTTATTGTGCGGTCCTTGGGAGACCTTCTTTGTTTTGCTTCGTTCTTGTAGGAAACCATGTAGGGCCCCACAGGGGTATCTAAAAAATTATGGCGCTTTTACCTTAATGATTATTATTTCCAATCAATGTTGTATTTGTGCTTCTTGTTGTAGCATGGTTCTCCCTTTCATCCTCACAGTAGCTTAGTGCTCTACGCCGACTCCCTAGGCAGGCTTCAAACATCGCTGGTATGCCAGGTCGCGATGCCGTGGTCAAGGCCAGGAGGTGAGTGGCCCGAGGTCCAGTAAGAGCCCCTGAGGCATGATGCTCAGGGGGTCCCCATTGGCTCACAAGCAGCTTTCGAAAGACTGAAAGGGAAGCATCCTTGCCTGAACCAGATCGTGAGAGGCAAAACATTGATCGTAAGGCTCACGGCTGCATGTATGGGGTGACTTATCTTGGCGAGCCTACGGTGATCCTTTCGCTGTGAGGACAGCTGTTGGTGGGCCGGCTGGCTATGTTCTGGTGGCGGTGGCGCTCCCAGGCAAGACTCCTGCCGACCCCTTCTTCCTTGCTCATCTGGATGCTCTACGTCCTCGGGTACAGGCCCTCGAGTGAGTCTCAGCCACCGTTGGTATGCCAGGTCGCGATGCCTTGGTCAAGGCCTGGGGGTGAGGGCTCAATAGCCCGTAGGAGCTCCTGAGGCTTGTTGCTCAGCCCCCCCTAACATGCAAGCGATTTGCGTGATAAGGGGAGTGGCTTGCCTTGCGAGGGGTTGCGACTCGAGGTGCTAGTGGGGCCGCTCGTGATCCCGGCTCCGGAGGTCCCTTTGAGTTAGCCGAAGAAAGAAAACATAGCCGTGCTTGCTGTCCTGCCGGTGATCTTTCCGTAAGAAAACAAAGGCACTGAGGAATGGGTGAGGTGATGTGTGCAGGGTTGGCCGCGAGCCAGATCTCAGTCTCTCGGATTTATCAGTGCTGCAGGGATGGACCCGAGCACAGGCACCGTGCTAGTAGCCCCCGTTGCGGGATGAGCAACAGGCGTGTTAGCAATGCGTAAAGGCCACAAGGGGCTAATCCATAGATAACTAGACGGCAGGGGTAACGTTGGGTAACCATGATAACACAGGCATGCATACTGGTCCGGAGTACATGAATCAAAATGGTGCGGCTGTGGGACTGGCCCTAGTAGCTTGAGTATAATGCAGCCCGAGGGGCGCCCTCAGGTGAACAAACCAAAAAGTCACCTGGCACCATCACTGAAGAAGTATTGGAGTAGTTGAAGATGCATGCCGGAGAAGTCACTCCTCATGAGTTGTCCGGCTCCTTAGCCTCATGAGGCTCCAGAGGTCCGGGGGGCTCGCAAAGGTCCGACACCTCCTCCGTCAGGATTGCCTCGCGTATGGCCTCGTGAGCTGCCAGGACACCCTGCATGTGGCACTGGTGCAAGGTAGCTGTGTCCGGCAAACAAAAAGGCTTGCGGACATAGTTGTGAGGCTGGCCTCAACACCGGCCGACGCAGGACGGACAGAAGAGCTCCTAAGAAGCAGCCTTGTTGAGTCCTAGGATGTTGACACAGACGCGTAGCTCGTTACCCACGTCAACGGCGGCAGCTGCACTGGGTGGTGCGGGGCGACGCTTGCCATGCATGGCTTGCGCCTCCTCAACCTCCTAAATTGCCTTGGCAATGAACTCCTAAGTGTCTGGCGCCTCGCGCCCTGCGCCCTGTTCGTGGAAGCGCGCGTTGAAGCTCGCCTCCACACGGTGCCTGAATGCCTCCCTTGTGACGCCGGCTAGGTCAGAGGCCCTCCAGAGGAGAGCCCCCAAGCCCAACCTGAGAGGGGCGTCGGGCGCGCCTTCCTATGCGAGAGAGGAAGGCACCCCAACAGTGGGCGCAGGTCCTGAGGCACGATCATCAGATACCCCACCCTCCTGAGATCCACTAAGGACTAGCAGCTTCTTCTTCTTGGGGATGACCTCAGGGGGATGGATGGCGCCCTCATCATCTGAGTACTCAACCGCTGTGGCCTGGTAGGTGCGCTCGAGGGTCCTACAACTTCTTGAGCTTGCGTTGGTTTTTCCCTTAAAGAGGAAAGGGTGATGCAGCAAAGTAGAGATGAGTATTTCCCTCAGTTTGAGAACCAAGGTAACAATCCAGTAGGATACAACGCACAAATTACCGAATACCTGCACAAACAATCAAACAACTTGCACCGAACGCGATAAAGGGGTTTTTAATCCCTTCACGGTTACTTGAAAAAGTGAGATCTGATAGAGATAGACAAACGGTAAAGTAATTTTTTGGTATTTTTGGTTTATAGATCAAAAAGTAAAAGATTGCAAAATAGTAGATTGGAAACTAATATGATGGAAAATAGTAGATCGAAAACTTATATGATGGAAAATAGACCCTGGGGCCATAGGTTTCACTAGAGGCTTCTCTGAAGATAGCAAATAATACGGTGGGTGAACAAATTACTGTCGAGCAATTGATAGAAGTGCGCAAAGTTATGACGATATCTAAGGCAATGATCATGAATATAGGCATCACGTCTGTGTCAAGTAGACCGAAATGATTCTGCATCTACTACTATTACTCCACACATCGACCGCTATCCAGCATGCATATAGAGTATTAAGTTTATAAAGAATGGAGTAACGCATTAAGTAAGATGACATGATGTAGATGAATTAACTCAAGCAATATGATGAAAAACCCATCTTTTTATTCTTGATGGCAACAATACAATACGTGCCTTGCTGATGTAGAAGCCCTCCGTGATCGAATCCCCCTCCAGCAAGGTGCCAGAAAAGGTCCCTAGATGGGATCTCATGAGTACAGAAGGTTACGGCGGTGAAAAAGTGTTTTTGTGGATGCCTCTGGTGGTTTGGGGATATATGGGAATATATAGGCGAAAGAACTAGGTCAGGATGGTCACGGGGAGCCTCGTGGCTCCTCCGACTTCATCTCTAAGTCGCCTGGTTGTCTTCTGGTCCAAGAAAAATCATCGCAAATGTTTCATTCTGTTTGGACTCCGTTTGGTATTCCTTTTTTGCGAAACTCAAAAACAAGGAAAAAACAGGAACTGGCACTGGCCTCTAGGTTAATAGGTTAGTCCCAAAAATAATATAAAATAACATATTAATGCATATAAAACATCCAAAACAGATAATATAATAGCATGGAACAATCAAAAATTATAGATACGTTGGAGACGTATCAAGCATCCCCAAGCTTAATTCCTGCTCGTCCTCGAGTA
Organism: Triticum dicoccoides; assembly: GCF_002162155.2. Taxonomy (NCBI): domain Eukaryota; kingdom Viridiplantae; phylum Streptophyta; class Magnoliopsida; order Poales; family Poaceae; genus Triticum; species Triticum dicoccoides. Next base: position 289,139,703 of record NC_041393.1, on the reverse strand, counting down.
GGTAAATGATAAAAACATAAACTTTGATGTGCAATGCTACCTAACATATTTATCCATATAATTTTTTAAATTGTGGCATGAATGTTCAGATCCATAAGATTCAAAACAAAAGTTTAATATTGGCATAAAAACAATTATACTTCAAGCATACTAACAAGGAACTTATGTCTTCTTAAAATAACATGGCCAAAGAAAGCTTATCCCTACGAAATCATATAGTCTCCTGTGCTCCATCTCCATCAAAAAAATTCAAATCATGCACAACCCAGTTTCAGCCAAGCAATTCTTTCATACTTTAGTATTCTCAAAAAAATTCAACTTTCACGCAATACATGAGCGTGAGCCATGGACATAGCACAAATAGGTGGAACAGAATATGGTGGTTGTGGAGAAGAAAAAACGAAGGAGATAGTCTGACATCAACTAGGCGTATCAACGGGCTATGGAGATGCCCATCAATAGATACCAATGTGAGTGTAACACCCCAAGACCGACTCTCCATAAGACTTCCAGCTATTCTGAGTTTTGTCATGTGATTTATTTTTGCTTGTTGCATTTCATCATGGCATCATGTGCATTGCATCCGCATGTTTTAATAAAACCTCGTAGCCATTTATCATTGTCGCTTCACTCCTTGCCTCCGTGGCATGTTGTGATGATTATTGTGATGACATGTATGCTATAAAGAATAATGATAACCATGAAAATTTTCATCTTGATTTTAATTTTCAATTGGATTATGACTCACATGATAGTTATTTTGTTGAGTTTGCTCCCACTATTCCGAATGAGAGGAATTTTGCTAATGTGGAAAGTAATAAAAATTCTATGATTATGTATCGTGAAAAGAATGCTTTATGTGATGGTTATATTGTTGAATTAATTCATGATGCTACTGAAAATTATTATGAGGGAGGAATATATGCTCGTAGGAGTTGCAATAATATCAAGTTTCCTCTCTATGTGTAGAAAATCTTGAAGTTATGCTTGTTTTGCCCTCCTTTGCTAGTTGATTCTTGTTCCCATAAATTGTTTGATCACAAAATCCCTATGCATAGGAAGATGGTTAGACATAAATGTGCTAGTCATATGCTTCATGATGCTCCCATTGTGTTTCAATCCTTATCTTTTATGTGAGCATCATTGACATCGTCATGCCTAGCTAGAAAGGCACTAAAGAAAAGCGCTTTTTGGGAGACAACCCAACATTTACCCCTATTATTTTTTTGTTGTGTCCACGTGATTATGCTACTATAGTAATCATGTTTTATAGCTTATGTTTCAATAAAGAGCCAAGTAAGACTTTTGGGATAGTGTGGATGATAGTTGACTTGATTTTGTGCAAAAAACGAACTTTTGTGCTCAGTCCAGGAATTTTCAAGATTCACTAGAACGTGCTTTTGATCTGAATTTTTGACACATGATTAATATACAAATTGCATAGATTGTCCTATTTTTTAGGCATTTTTGGAGTTACATAAGTATACGAAGTTTCCAGATTACTACAGACTGATCTGTTTTTGATAGATTCTGTTTTCATTGTGTTGTTTACTTATTTTGATGAATCTTTGGGTAGTATCAGAGTGTATGAACCATGGAGAAATTGGAATACAGTAGGTATAACACCAATATAAAATTGGAATGAGTTCATAACAGTACCTAAGTGGTGATTTGCCTTATTATACTAACGGATCTCACGAGTTTTCTGTTGAGTTTTGTGTTGTAAAGTTTTCAAGTTTTTGGTAAAGTTTTGATGGACTACGGAATAAGGACTGGCAAGAGCCTAAGCTTGGGGATGCCAAGGCACACCGACGTAATATTCAAGGACAACCAAGAGCCTAAGCTTGGGGATGCCTCGGATGGCATCCCCTCTTTCATCTTTGTCTATAGGTAACTTTACTTGAGGCTATATTTTTATTCACCACATGATATGTGTTTTTCTTGGAGCGTCTTGTATGATATGAGTCTTTACTTTTTAGTTTGCCACAATCATACTTGCCGAGCACACCTTTTGACAGGGACACGCATGAATCATGAAATTATTCGAATAGCCTATATGCTTCACTTATATCTTTTGACCTGGGTAGTTGCTCTAGTTCTTCACTTATATCTTTTTAGAGCACGACGATGGTTTATTTTGAAGAAATTCATGAACTCCCATGCTTCACTTATATTATTTTGAGAGTCTTTAAACAGCATGGTAATTTGCTTTTGTTATGAATTTAGTTCTAATATGATGGACATCCAAGAGGGATATAATAAAAACTTTCATATAAAGTGCATTGAATACTATGAGAAGTTTGATTCCTTATGATTATTTTGAGATATAAAGATGGTGATATTAGAGTCATGCTAGTGAGTAATTGTGGATTGTAGAAATACTTGTGTTGAAGTTTGTGATTCCCGTAGCATGCACGTATGGTGAACCATTATGTAACTAAGTTGGAGCATGATTTATTTATTTATCGTCTTCCTTATGAGTGGCGGTCGAGGACGAGCGATGGTTTTTTCCTACCAATCTGTCCCCCTAGGAGCATGTGTGTAGTACTTTGTTTCGATGACTAATAGATTTCTACAATAAGTATGTGAGTTCTTTATGACTAATGTTGAGTCCATGGATTATACGCACTCTCACCCATCCACCATTGTTAACCTCTCTAGTACTATGCAACTTTTGCTGGTGCCATACACCCACCATATACCTTCCTCAAAACAGCCACCATACCTACCTATTATGGCATTTCCATAGCCATTCCGAGATATATTGCCATGCAACTTCCACTGTTCCATTTATTATGACACGCTTCATCATTGTCATATTGCTTTGCACGAGCGTGTAGTTGACATTGTATTTGTAGCAAAGCCACCATTCATAATTTTCATACATGTCACTCTTGAGTCATTGCACATCCCGGTACACCGCCGGAGGCATTCATATAGAGTCATATTGTGTTCTAAGTATCGAGTTGTAATTCTTGAGTTGTAAGTAAATAAAAGTGTGATGATCATCATTATTAGAACATTGTCCCATGTGAGGAAGTAAAAAAAAGGAGAGTCCAAAGAAGACAATCAAAAAATGAGAGAAAAGAGAGAAGGGGCAATCTTACTATCCTTTTTCAACACTTGTGCTTCAAAGTAGCACCATGATCTTCATGATAAACAGCCTCCTATGTTGTCATTTTCATATACTAGTGGGAATTTTTCATTATATAACTTGGCTTGTATATTCAAATGATGGGCTTCCTCAAATTTCCCTTGGTATTTGTGAGCAACAAGTTGGATGCACACCCACTTAGTTTTCTTTTGAGCTTTCATAAACTTATAGCTCTAGTGCACCCGTTGCATGGCATTACATACTCACTCACATTGATATCTATTGATGGGCATCCCCATAGCCCGTTGATATGCCTAGTTGATGTTAGACTATCTCCTTCTTTTTTTATTCTCCACAACCACCATATTCTATTCCACATATAGTGTTATATCCATGGCTCACGCTCATGTATTGTGTGAAAGTTGAAAAGGTTTGGGAGCATCAAAAGTATGATACAATTGCTTGGCTTGTCATCGGGGTTGTGCATGATTTGAATATTTTGTGTGATGAAGATGGAGCATAGCCAGACTATACTTTCTTTGGCCAAGTTATTTTGAGAAGACGTGATTGCTTTATTAGTATTCTTGAAGTATTATTGTTTTTATGTCAATACTAAACTTTTGCTTTGAATCTTATGGATCTGAATATTCTTGCCACAATAGAGAACATTACATTTATAAATATGTTATGTAGCATTCAACAACAAAAAATCCGTTTTTATCATTTACCTACTCGAGGACGAGCAGGAATTAAGCTTGGGGATGCTTGATACGTCTCCAACGTATCTATAATTTTTTTATTGTTCCATGCTATTATATTATCAATCTTGGATGTTTTATATGCATTAATATGCTATTTTATATTATTTTTTGGACTATCCTATTAACCTAGAGCCTAGTGCCAGTTTATGTTTTTTCCTTGTTTTTGAGTTTTACAGAAAAGGAATACCAAACGAAGTCCAAATGAGCTGAAACTTTACGATGATTTTTTATGGACAAGAAGAAGCCCACGGAGTATCGGAGATGGACCAAGGGAGCCACGAGACATCCACAAGGGTGGAGGGCGCCCCCCCCCCCTTAGGGCGTGCCCCCCTACCTTATCGTCGCCTCATGGACCCCCTGACTTGCCGCCAATGGCAAAAAATTCCTATAAATAGAGAAAACCCCAGAAATAAACCTAGATCGGGAGTTCCGCCGCCGCAAGCCTCTATAGCCACAAAAAACCAATAGGGAGCCTGTTCCGGCACCTTGTCAGAGGGGGAAACCATCACCGGTGGCCATCTTCATCATCGCGGTGCTCTCCATGATGAGGAGGGAGTAGTTCACCCTCGGGGCTAAGGGTATGTACCAGTAGCTATATGTTTGATCTTTCTCTCTCTCTCTATCTCATGTTCTTGATTTGGCACGATCTTGATGTACCGCGAGCTTTGCTACTATAGTTGGATCATATGATGTTTCTCCCCCCTCTACCTTCTTGTGATGAATTGAGTTTTACTTTTGAGGTTTCACTATTATCGGATTGAATACTATTATGGATTTGAGAACACTTGATGTATGTCTTGCGTGGGATACCCGTGGTGACAATGGGGTATTCTATTGATTCACTTGATGTATGTTATGGCACTCAACTCACAGATTATCGAGGTGACATTGGGGTAATCTATGCATAGGGGTTGATGCACATTTTCATCCTTATTTCTCCGATAGAAATCTTGGGGCACTCTTTGAGGTTCTTTGTGTTGGAATATTATGAATCTGAAGTTGTTTGATGCATATCGTATAATTTACCCACGAATACTTGTGGTGACATTAGAGTATCTAGGTGACATTAGGGTTGATTGATGTGTGTCATATGGTGTTATTTTACTACGAACTCTAGGGTTGTTTGTGACACTTATAGGAATAGCTCAACGGAATGATCGAAAAGAATAACTTTGAGTTGGTTTCGTACCCTACAAGCAATTTCATCTTATGTTCTCCCATGGATTGAGAGAGACCATCTTCATCCTACACCTCCCACGGATTGATAAAACTTAGGTCATCCACCTGAGGGAAATTTTCTACTTTCCTACAAAACTCTGCGCTTGGAGGCCCAACACGAGTCTACAAGAAGAAGGTTGCATAGTAGACATCACTAACCATAGCATTAAACTTTTGGATCCAAGACGGTCCCTTATGAAATAGCGCATAAACTAGGGTTTAAGCTTCTGTCACTCTAGCAACACATCATCTACTAATTACTCCACAATGCATTCCCTTAGGCTCAAATATGGGGAAGTGCCATGTAGTCAGCGTTCACATGACACCACTAAGGGAGTCATAACATACATATCATCAAAATATCGAACACATATCAAGTTCACGTGATTACTTGCAGCAAGATATCTCCCGTGACCTCAAGAACAAAAGTAACTAATCACAAATGATAATCATGCTCAAAATCAGAGGGGTATTAAATAGCATAATGGATCTGGATATATAATCTTCCACCAAATAAACCATATAGTAATCAACTACAAGATGTAATCAACACTATCAGTCACCCACAGAGGTACCAATTTGAGGTTTCGGTACAAAGATTGAACACAAGAGTTGAACTAGGGTTTGACAGGAGATGGTATTGTTGAAGTTGTTGATGGAGATTACCCTCCCAAAGATGAGAGGGTTGTTGGTTATGCTGATGACGACGATTTCCCCCTCCGGGAGGAAAGTTCCCCCGGTAGAATCGCTCCACCGGAGGGCAAAAGTGCTCCGGCCCGAGTTCCACCTCGAGACGGCGGCGCTCCATCCCGAAAGTCCTCCCCTTATTTTTTTCCTAGGTAAAAATGACTTATATACTAGAAGAGGGGCACCGAAGGTGGGCCGAGGAGGGCAGAACCCACCAGGGTGCGCATGGGGGCCTCGCGCACCTAGGTGGGTTGTGCCCACTGATATATCTCCAACGTATCTATAGTTTTTGCTTGTTCCATGTTGTTATATTATCATTGTTGGATGTTTTACAATCATTTTATAGCAACTTTATATCATTTTTGGGACAAACCTATCATTTTTTGGGACTAACCTATTGGCACAGTGCCCAGCACAATCATTCTACTTGTTTTTTACTTCGTAGGAAATCAATACCAAACGGAGTCCAAACGCAGAAAAAAAATTCGAGATTTTTTCTAGACCAGAAGGGACAAGTTGGGCCAACGAAGTACCACAGGGGTGCCCCGAGGGAGGAACAACCCACTTGGGCGCGACTGGGGTTGCAAGCGCGCCCTGGTGGGTTGTGCCCACCTCGGTGGCCTCCTGCACCGCCTCTTTGCTCTATAAATACCCCGAAAATCCAAAAACCCTAGGGGAGTCGACGAAAAACACAATTCCAGCCGCCGCAAGTTCCAGAACCACCAAATCCAATCTAGACAGCATCATGGAGGGGTTCATCATCCTCATTGGTGCCTCTCCGATGATGCGTGAGTAGTTTATTGTAGACATACGGGTCCGTAGTCAGTAGCTACATGGCTTCCTTTCTCTATTTTGATTCTCAATACAATGGTCTCTTGGAGATCTATTTGATGTGACACTTTTTTCGGTGTGTTTGTTGGGATCCGATGAACTTTGAGTTTATGATCAGATCTATTTTATCCATGAAAGTTATTTGAGTTTGGATCTCTTATATGCATGATTAATTATAGCCTCGTAGTTTTTCTTTGAATCTTTGGCTTAGTTAGGACAACTAGATTGATTTTTCTTGCCATGGGAAGAGGTGCTTTGTGATGGGTTCGGTCATGCATTGTTCTTTCCCAGTGACAGAAGGGACAGCAAGACACGTATTGATTGTTGCCATTAAGGATAACAAGATGGGGTGTATTCCTACATGAATAGATCTTGTGTACATCATGTCATCGTTCTTATTGCATTACTCCGTTTTTCCATGAACTTAATACACTAGATGCATGCTGGATAGCAGGCGATGTGTGGAGTAATATTAGTAGATGCAGGCAGGAGTCGGTCTACTAATCTTGGACGTGATGCCTATATAATGATTATTGCCTGGATATTTTCATAATTATTTGAAGTTCTATCAATTGCCCAACATTAATTTCTTTACCCACCATATGCTATTTTTCTTGAGAGAAGCCACTAGTGAAATCTATGGCCCCCGGGTCTCTTCTTTATCATATTTGCTTTCCGATCTATTATTTGCCTCTTTTATTTTCAGATATATTAATCCAAAAACCCAAAAATACCTTTATGCAATTTTTTTATTATTTATTTTATCTCGCGTTCACGCGAGATCTACTTATCCAATCTACTACAATTTTATCTATCTTTTACCCGGGAAGGATTGACAACCCCTCTTACACGTCAGGTTGCAAGTATTTGTTCTTTGTGTGCAGGTACCATTTACATAGTGTTGCATGGTTCTCCTACTGGTTCGATAATCTTGGTCTCATCACTCAGGGAAATACCTACCATAGATGTGCTGCATTATCCCTTCCTCTTTGGGGAAAATACTGACGCGGACACGAGCCATCACCCACCAGGTGGGCCTCCTCCGGTAGTTATTTGCTCCGGTATTTTTCTTTTATTCCAAACAATTCTCCATAAATTTTCAGCTCATTTGGAGATGTGCAGAATAGGTAACTCTGACGTAGCTTTTTTAGGTCCAGAATTCCAGCTGCCGCCATTCTCCCTCTTTGTGTAAACCTTGCATATTATGAGAGAAAAGGCATTAGAATTATTCCAAAAAGCATTATTATTCATAAAAACATAGTAAATAACAGTAGGTAAACATGATGCAAAATGAACATATTAGTTGCCTCCTGACAAGCGCTATTGTTTAACGCCCCGAGCTAGTCATAAAAGATAGATCTAGGTATCGTCATCTTTGGTATTAAATCCATAAGTATTCCTCATAATAGATTCATATGGCAACTTAATTTTCATTCTTGGAAAGTGTTCCATGCCCTTCCTTAATGGAAATTCAAATCTAACATTTTGTTCTTTCATATCAAGAATTGCACCAATTGTTCTAAGGAAAGGTCTTCCAGCAATAATAGGACATGTAGGATTGCAATCTATATCAAGCAAAATAAAATCTACGGGCAGATAATTCCTATTTGCAATAACGAGAACATCATTAATCCTTCCCATAGGTTTCTTAATAGTGGGATCCGCTAGATGCAAATTCAAAGAACAATCATCAAGTTTATGGAAACCTAGCACATCACATAAAGTTATCAGAATAGTGGAAACACTAGCACCCAAATCACACAAAGCATTGCACTCATAATCTTTAATTTTAATCTTAATAGTAGGTTCCCACTCATCATAAAGCTTTCTAGGGATCGAAACTTCCAACTCAAGTTTGTCTTCATAAGATTTCATCATAGCATCAACGATATGTTTAGTAAAAGCACATTATAAGCATGAGGTGAATTCAACATGGATTGCAACAAGGAAATACAATATATCAAAGAACAATTATCATAATTAAAATCCTTGAAGTCCAAAATAGTGGGTTCATCGCTACTTAAAGTTTTGACCTCTCCAATCCCACTTTTATCAATTTTTTCATTAAGTTCTTTAAACTCTGAATCATTGGGAAGCCTTCTAGCTAAAGTTGACTCATCTCGAGTCCCATCTTTATCAAGATTTAGTTACAAAACAATGATTCAATAGGACCCACACCAATCACTTTAAGATCTTCATCATTATTTGCGCAAAAACTAGAAGAACAAGCTTTTACAAACCAATCTCACTTAGCACGCATCCTACCGGTTCTTTCTTTACATTCATCAATAGAAATTTTGATAGCATTCAAAGATTCATTAATATCATGCTTGGGTGGCATAGATCTAATTTTCAAAGAATCAATCTCAAGCGAAATTCTATCAACGTTCCTAGCCAAATCATCAATCTTGAGCAATTTTTCTTCAACCATAGCTTTGAAAATCTTTGGCAATAAATGAAATATTTAATACTGTTCTCAATATCAAAGGGTATTTTATTATAATTTCAATAAGAATTGTTGTAGGAATTACCATAATTATTAGAGGAATCACTGGGAAACTGCCTAGGGTTGAAATTACATCTATATGCATTATTACCAACATTGTTCCTACCAACAAAATTAACATCCATAGATTCATTATTATTCTCAATCAAACTGGACAAAGGCATATCATTAGGATCAATAGGAGCACTCTTAGTAGCAACCAATTTCATAAGTTCATCCATCTTTCCACTCAAAGTGTTAATTTCTTCAATTGCATGCACTTTTTTACTAGTGGAAGATCTTTCGGTATGCATTGAGAGTAATTAGCCATAATATTATCTAGTAGTTTAGTAGCTTCTCCTAATGTAATTTCCACAAAACTTCCTCAAATGGCGGCATCTAAAATATTTCCTGAGGCAAAATTCAATCTAGCATAAAAAGTTTGTATGATCATCCATAAACTTAAACCATGAGTAGGGCAATTTCTTATCATCAATTTCATCCCCTCCCAAGATTGTGCAACAAGTTCATGATCAAGTTGCTTAAAATTCATTATATCGTTCCTAAGGGAGATGATCTTTGCGGGAGGAAAACACGTGGAAATAAAAGCATCTTTACACTTATTCCACGAATCAATACTATTTTTAGGCAAAGATGAAAACCAAGTTTTAGCACCATCTCGTAGAGAGAACGGAAATAGCTTTTAATTTAACAATATCATTATCCACATCTTTTTTCTTTTCCATATCACACAACTCAACGAAAGTATTTAGATGGGATGCGGCATCTTCACTAGGAAGGCCGGAAAATTGCTCTTTCATAACTAGATTCAACAAAGCGGCATTAATTTTGTAAGATTCTGCACTAGTTGCGGGAGCAATCAGAGTACTAATAAATCATTATTATTAGTGTTGGAAAAGTCACATAACTTGGTATTTTCTTGATACATTGTGACAAGGCAAGCAATCTAGCACAGGAGCAAATGAAAAGACGAACGCAAGAAGGGCGACTAAAAAGGAAAATATTTTTGTGTTTTTCTGAAAACATTTTTGAAGTGGGGGAGAGGAAAATGAGAGGGAAATGGCAAATAATTTAATGCAAGAGATGAGAGTTTATGGTGGGTACTTGGTAGGCTTGATGTAGAACCTCCACGGCAACGGCGCCAGAAATTCTTCCTGCTACTTCTTGGGCTTGTGTTGATTTTTCCCTTGAAGAGGAAAGGGTGATGCAGCAAAGTATAGATAAGCATTTCCCTCAGTTAAGAACCAAGGTATCAATCCAGTAGGAGGCACAAGCAAGTCTCCAATCTATGCACCTGCACAAACTAACAAACACTTGAACACAACGCGAAAAAGGGGTTGTCAATCCCTTCATGGTCACGAGCAAGAGTGAGATATAAAAGAGATAGGTATAAAAGATAAATAAAAGAGCAAACTAAAGTAAATATAAATATATTGCAACAAGGTATTTTTGGGTTTTTTGGTTTATAGATCTGAAAATATATTATGGAAAATAGACCCGGGGGCCATAGGTTTCACCAGAGGCTTCTCTCTTGAAAGAAAACATACGATGGTAAACAAATTACTGACAAGCAATTGATAGAAAACCCCAAGTTATAACGATATCCAAGGCAATGATTATGAATATAGGCATCACGTCCGTGTCAAGTAGACCGACTCTTGCCTGCATCTACTACTATTACTCTACACATCGACTGCTATCCAGCATGCTTCTAGAGCATTAAGTTCATAAGAACGAAGTAATGCCTTAAGTAAGATGACATGATGTAGAGGGATAAACTCAAGCAATATGATGAAAACCCCATCTTTTTATCCTTGATGGCAACAATACAATACGTGCCTTGCTACCCCTACTTTGTCACTGGGTGAGGACACCGCAAGATTGAACCCAAAACTAAGCACCTCTCCCATTGCAAGAAGAACCAATATAGTTGGGCAAACCAAACCAATAATTCGAAGAGAAATACAAAGATATTTAATCATGCATAAAAGAGTTCAGAGAAGACTCAAATAATATTCATAGATAATCTGATCATAAATCCACAATTCATCTGATCTGGACAAACACACCGCAAAAGAATATTACATCGTATTGAACTCCAAGAACATCGAGGGGAACATTGTGTTGAAGATCAAAGAGAGAGAGACAAGAACCATCTAGCTACTAGCTATGGACCCGTAGGTCTATGGTAAACTACTCATGCTTCATCGGAAGGGCTGCAAGGTTGATGTAGATGCCCTCCATGATCGAATCCCCATCTGGTAGAGTGTAGGAAAATGCGCCAAGAGGAGATCTCACGGGAACAGAGGCTTGCGGCGGCGGAAAATTATTTTGGTGGACGCTTCTGGTGGTTTGGTAATATTTGGGAATTTATAGTGCAAGAATTAGGGTTGGAGGACTGCCGAGGGGGCGCACAAGCCCTCAGGGCGCCCTCCCCCCAGGGGCGCGCCTGGCAGGCTTGTGGCCTGGATGCCGCTGACAATGTCTGGAATACTTGCCCCACCATGAGAAACTCCTAGGAAGAAACTACCAGCAGCAAGATTGATATTTTGGACAATATGTCAATTAAGCGGTGCTTCCACTATATTATCTTTAAGAAATCCACGGAAATCATGTTGTATCACAACAATGTTTTTCACTCTGTATTTTTCATGCATAAGAAAAATCTGTAGGGTGACATTATTGAGACGAGGGCCAAAAACCCACGCAAGTTACAATTCCATCCTTTGCACACTGAGGTTCTAAAACTAGCAAGGCGGGTCGATGAGGTGGCAGCTCGCGGCAGCGCCGCGGCTCGAAGCGGTGGAGGTGAGTTGTTGCGGGGGACGGCAACTTGCAGGCGAGGCCGCGAGCGCCAAGGCGGCGGCGGCTTAACGAGGGACCGCGACGACAGAGCTGAGCGGCTACTGCAGAGGTGGCCCGGCGAGGCAAGGCTGCTTCTAGGCAATGGCTCGACGCCGGCCACGGCGGAGGTGGTGGCCCGAGGACAAGGTTGCAAAGGCGGGCCACGATAATAGAGGAGAGGCGGTGGATCGGGGCAGCTCGGGGCGAGGTGAGTTACGGTGGAGCTGGGTCGGCGCTGGTAGAGGTCGATGGTTTGTGGAAGAGGCGAGGTCGCGGCGGCCTCGCGCGGCCGCGACGAAGGAGCGGCTCGGGGTGTCCATGGAGGCGGGATCAGCGGCAAAGACAGGGCCTAGACTATAGAGGCGGCGATGAAGGCCGGCGGCCAGGAATAAGCCTAGCTGGGGCTCGGCCACAGCGTCACAGGCTCGAGGCACGACGGCGGCGGCTCGACTGTAGCATCACGGGCTTGGATCGGCAAGGCGGTTTGATGCGGCTGCAGGGGCGGCAGTGCTGGAGGCATCTGATAATCCCCAAGTACAGGGAACGATCGTATCAATTTCCAGAGGTGGAAGTGATACGTATGGAGTGTCGAACCCACAAGGAGCTAAAGGTAAGATCAATATTCTCTCAAGTCCTATCTGCCACTGATACGACTCTACGTACACCGAAGGTTTGCTTCCATCTAGAAACGAGAAATAAAACTATGTTGTGGGTATGAATAGGATAGCTTTGCATGGTATCAGAGAACTAAAATATAAAAATAGGTGTTGTTAACATAAAGTTATAACAATTACAATATATTATAAATAGCAAGTGTGGAATAATGATGGCTCGGTGTGCGGAATTGTCCTAGGAATTTGTTAACAAGATCGGTAATCATTATTGCAATTTTATATAGGGAGAGGCATAAGCTAACATACTTTCTCAACTTGCATCATATGCACTTATGATTGGAACTCTAGCAAGCATCCGCAACTACTAAATTCATGAAGATAAAAACCCAACCATAGCATTAAAGTATCAAGTCCCCTTTATCACATGCGCAACAACCCCCTTACTCGGGTTTAACCTTCTGTCACTCTAGCAACCCACTATAAGCAAATCATGAACGTATTGCAACCCTACAGCGGGAATCCTTCACATGTGTACGACACAGAAGACACCATAGGACAACACCAAAATAAAACATACAACTCAAACCAATCTAGATCATCAATCAACCCAAAGGACAAAAGAAATCTACTCAAAACATCATAGGATGGCAACATATCATTGGATCATAATATGTGGCATAAATCAGCATGTTCAAGTAGGGAATTGCAGTGGGGTGCAGGAGAGTGGACCGCTTAAAAGAGATGAGGAAGGTGATGAAGAGGGTGATGTTGATGAAGACGATCACCGCGGTGATGGTTCCTCCGGCGGCATTCCGATGCCACTGAGAGAGAGAGGGGGAGAGAGTCTCCCCTTTTGATTCCTCCTCCATGCCCCCCTAGATGGGGAGAGGTTCTCCCTATAGTCCTTGACCTCCATGGTGATGATGGCCCCCTCCGGCTTCCTCCTCCATGGCCTCCGGTGATGATGGCCTCCTCCGGCAGGGTATCGGAGTGGGCCTAGATTGATTTTTCGTGGCTACAGAGACTTGCGGCAGCGAAACTTTCGATCTAGGGTTCGTTTTTGAGGTTTCTGTATATATAAGAGTGTTTGGCATTGGAAACAAGTCAAGGGGACACCCGAGGGGCCTATAAGCCCTAGGGGCGTGCCCTACGAGGGTGGGTGATGACCCACAAGTATAGGGGATCAATCATAGTTGTCGGATTCAGGGCTGCGCAGACCCAAGAAAGGTTCGAACTGTGGGCGTGTGCGAAGAACTCAACCTCTCCATCCAACCAACTCGATGCTCTCACGGCCTAGCTCGATGAACAGGAAACGAAAGAGATACAACAGTTTACCCAGGTTCGGGCCACCATGCGGTGTAAAACCCTACTCCTTATTTGTGGTGGATTAGCCTCGTGGGGGGCTGAGGGTGAACTAGTACAAGGGGAAGAACAACCTCAGGAGGTATGTTCTTGTGTGGATGTGACCTAGTGAGGGTTTGGGTTGGGTTGGATCCTGGATCTTTCTCTGTGGTCCTCTTCCTCCGATTGAAGGTGGGAAGGGATCCAACATTGGCCAATTTTGAAGGGGGACAAGTGATACATATTATCATGACGAAAGGTAGTCTGCAAAGCTTCTCGTTGTGATGCCGTGGTGGGCTCTGTTGGTGTTAAAACCGGCGGATCTCGAGTAGGGGGTCCCGATCTGTGCGTCTAAGGCTAATGGTAACAGGAGGCAAGGGACATGATATTTTACCCACGTTCGGGCCCTCTCGATGGAGGTAAAACCCTACTTCCTGGTTGATTGATCTTGATGATATGAGTATTACAAGAGCTGATCTACCACGAGATCGTAGAGGCTAAACCCTAGAAGCTAGCCTATGATGATTATGATTGTGTCTCTAAGGACTAAACCCTCCGGCTTATATAGACACCGGAGGGGGCTAGGGTTTAGACATAGTCGGTTACAAAGAAGGAAATTTATTATCCGGATCGCCAAGCTTGTCTTCCACGCAAAGGAGAGTCCCATCCAGACACGGGACAAAGTCTTGAGTCTTGTATCTTCACGGTCCAACAGTCCGGCCAAAGTATATAGTCCGGCTGTCCGGATACCCCCTAATCCAAGACTCCCTTAGTAGCCCCTGAACCAAGCTTCAATGACGATGAGTCCGGCACGTAGATTTGTCTTCGGCATTGCAAGGCGGGTTCCATCTCCGAATACTCCAAAGTAATTACCGAACACTTAAATTGTGTCCGGATCTGCAAGACTATCTTCACATGCCATCATGGGGAGAATGATATCCCACAAATATAACCTGCTGACATCTTTAGATAACATGACATAACACTACGGTCGAGTCATTATTGAACCGTCTCTCCACAACCAACCATCGCACACATTGCGAGGCGGTTTCTCGGGCACGTCTCGTAGAAGCAGAGATCATGTTCCCCTTATCGTGGGGCTTTTATTAATACGGGTGAGGGAGTCCTAGATTAGGGGGTATCCGGACAGCCGGACTATATACTTTGGCAGGACTGTTGGACCGTGAAGATACAAGACTCAAGACTTCATCCCGTGTCTGGATGGGACTCTCCTTTGCGTGGAACACAAGCTTGGCGATCTGAATATTGTATTTCCTTCTTTGTAACCGACTCTGTGTAAACCCTAGCCCTCTCCGGTGTCTATATAAACCGGAGGGTTTAGTCCTTAGGGACAGAATCATAATCATCATAGGCTAGCTTCTAGGGTTTAGCCTCTACGATCTCGTGGTAGATCAACTCTTGTAATACCCATATCATCAATATCAATCAAGGAGGAAGTAGGGTTTTACCTCCATCAAGAGGGCCCAAACCTGGGTAAAACATCGTGTGCCTGCCTCCTATTACCACTAGCCTTAGACGCACAGATCGGGACCCCCTACCCGAGATCCGCCAGTTTTGACACCGACATTGGTGCTTTCGTTGAGAGTTCCTCTGTGTCGTCGCTGCAAGGCTTGATGGCTCCTTCAATCGTCAACAACAACATGGTCCAGGGTGATACTTTTCTCCCCGGACAGATCTTCGTGTTCGGCGGCTTCGCACTGTGGGCCAATTCGCTTGGCCATCTGGAGAAGATCGACAGCTATGCCCCTGGCCATCAGGTCAGGTTCGGAAACTTGAACTACACGGCCAATATCCGTGGAGACTTGATCTTCAACGGATTCGGGCCTGTGCTAGGAGCGCCGGACAGTCACGATGAGCACGGCTTAGACCTGCTGTCGGATAATGCTCGGGATATCGCCCCTGCAGGAGCCCCGGACCTAAATCGGGGGAGATTGCGTCGCCCGAGGACGGGTGGATGGACCCCGCCCCGGAGGCCGCACACTCATCAGCGGTAGAGCCGAACACGGACTTCACCCCCAAGGAAGCCTGTGACACCGGACCCCCGGACTCGTATCCGGTTGTAAGTTCCAGTCCGCGCACCCCCGAGCCCGTCAAATCTGGTTGGGCTTCGGTAATGGAGTTCACCGTTGCGGATATATTCCAGCACTCGCCCTTTGGCGACATGCTGAACTCGTTAAAGTCTCTCTCTTTGTCAGGGGACTCTTAGCCATACTATGTTCGGCTCGAGTGGGAAGCAGGCGACGAAGGAATTCATTGCCCACCCACCACCCACTTCATTGCCACGGTCGATGATTTAACCAACGTGCTTGACTTCGACTCCGAAGACATCGACGGTATGGACAACGATGTAGGAGAAGAACAGGAACCACCACCCACGGGGCGGTGGACAGCAACCTCCTCATATGATATATATATGGTGGACACTCCGAAAGAAACCAATGGTGGTGAGGCAACGGAGGATAACCCCTCAAGGAAGAAAGCAAAGCATGGGTGTCGTCGGCTCCGCTCCAAGCCCCGCCACAGCAATACCGGCACAGCAGACGAAAACAATCCGGATGGTGCAGAAGATGAATACAACCCCGATCAGCCTGCCTCCAAGCAGGACGAACAGGAAGACGGGCAGGTCAGCCCAGACGAGCAGGCACAGACGGATATCCGGAGGAGGACAACTACATGCCCCCCTCCGAAGATGAGATTAGCCTCGGCGACGACGAGTTCAGCTTGCCTGAGGACCCCGAGGAGCAGGAGCGCTTCAAGCGCCGGCTTATGGCCACTGCGAGGAGCCTGAAAAAGAAGCAGCAACAGCTCCAAGCTGATCAAGACCTGCTCACAGACAGATGGACTGAAGTCCTGACAGCTGAGGAATATGGACTTGAGCGCCACATGGCTGACCGACCACCTCGTGGCCGGGATCAAACGACGTATCAGCCCGAATACCAGCCCGCACCCCGACGCCAATACACTACTGCCCGGGGCAATAGGTAGGACCTGCAAGATATACTGGAAAACAAGGCAGGACAACCAAGATCGATCTACGGATCGCGGGGGCCTGGCCCAACACGTGACAATGAACGTCACACCGGATACACTATCAACAAGTCCGGCCGGGCCGAATACAGCTGAAAGTGCAACTATCCCTAGGTGGTTTTGGTAATTCATAACAACATATAGCTCATTGAGCTAATGCTATTCCAAGACTATTGTTTCAGGAAAGCTCAATGAATGGCATGGCATGGATGATGAAAGTGGATCCCTAAAAATACTAAGGACAAAGGATTGGCTCAAGCTCAAAAGCTCAAGACTCTTCATTTTACATTTTAGTGATCCAAGATCACATTGAGTCTATAGGAAAAGCCAATACTATCAAGAAGGGATGAGGTGTTGCTTAATGAGCCTCTTGCTTCATGTGCTTAGTGATATGCTCCAAAACCCTCAACTACTTTCCCACATCCACAAATGACCTAAACCCAAAGGCAAAATCGGCCACACCGATTCTTCCAATCCGGCGCCACCGATTCTAAAAGTCATAGCCACTGCCACAAACCCTAAGCAAATCTGTCTTACCGATAGGGATCTGGTCCCACCGAGATGGGATTGTAATATCTCTGTTTCACTTCGTAACGTTTCAGTCTAACCGAAGTGAGCGATCGGTCCCACTGAGATTGCAATGTAAACTCTCTGTTACCCTTTTGTAACATTTCGGTCTCACCGAAAAGAGCAAATCGGTCCCACCGAGTTTACCTGACCAACTCTCTGGAAAGCTTATTACCAAATCGGTCTCACCGAGTTTGTGTAATCGGTCCTACCGAGATTACATTATACCCTAACCCTAACTGAAT
This sequence comes from Triticum dicoccoides, assembly GCF_002162155.2. Classification (NCBI taxonomy): domain Eukaryota; kingdom Viridiplantae; phylum Streptophyta; class Magnoliopsida; order Poales; family Poaceae; genus Triticum; species Triticum dicoccoides. The sequence continues at coordinate 289,121,947 of NC_041393.1, read as the reverse complement.
CGGTCTCACCGAGATGCATGTCAGTCCCCCCGAAAATCGCTAACGGTCACTAGGTTTACTAAATCGGTCCAACCGAGTTAAACGATTCGGTCCCACCGAGTTTGGTAAATTGTGTGTAACGGTTAGATTTTGTGTGGAGGCTATATATATATACCCCTCCACCTCCTCTTCATTCGTGGAGAGAGCCATCAGACTAAACCTACACTTCCAACTTACCATTTCTTAGAGAGAACCACCTACTCATGTGTTGAGGCCAAGATATTCCATTCCTACCATATGAATCTTGATCTCTAGCCTTCCCCAAGTTGATTACCACTCAAACCTTCTTTCCACCAGATCCAAATCCTATGAGAGAGAGTTGAGTGTTGGGAAGACTATCATTTGAAGCACAAGAGCAAGGAGTTCATCATCAATGTACCATTTGTTACTTCTTGGAGAGTGGTGTCTCCTAGATTGGCTAGGTGTCACTTGGGAGCCTCCGACAACATTGTGGAGTTGAACCAAGGAGTTTGTAAGGGCAAGGAGATCGCCTACTTCGTGAAGATCTACCGCTAGTGAGGCAAGTCCTTCGTGGGCGACAACCATGGTGGGATAGACAAGGTTGCTTCTTCATGGACCCCTCGTGGGTGGAGCCCTCCATGGACTCGCGCAGCCGTTACCCTTCGTGGGTTGAAGTCTCCATCAACGTGGATGTATGATAGCACCACCTATCGGAACCACGCCAAAAACATCCGTGTCTCCAATTGTGTTTGAATCCTCCAAACCCTTCCCTTTACTTTCTTGCAAGTTGCATGCTTTAATTTCCACTGACTATACACTCTTTGCATGCTTGCTTGAATTGTATGATGATTGCTTGACTTGTCCTAAAATAGCTAAAATCTGCCAAACTCTAAAATTGGGAAAAGGTTAAGTTTTTATTGGTCAACTAGTCTAATCACCCCCCCTCTAGACATACTTCAAGGTCCTACAAGTGGTATCAGAGCCTTGGTCTCCATTTGCTTTGATTTCCATAGCTTTTGGTGGTCATAGCCTTGGTTTCACAACCTAGGTGAGTATGGCGTCTAGCGAGGGAAATTATCACCGTAGAGGTCCTTACTTTGATGGTACTTATTTTGCTAGTTGGAAGCATAAGATGAAAATGCATATTCTTGGACATAACCCCGCCGTTTGGGCAATTATTTGTATTGGCTTGCAAGGTGAATTCTTTGATGGGAGAGAACCGAACCGTGAAGCTAATGCGGAAGAATTGAAGATGCTGCAATACAACGCTCAAGCATGTGACATCATCTTCAACGGATTGTGCCTCAAAGAATTCAACAAGATCAGCCGTCTTGAGAATGCAAAGGAAATTTGGGATACATTGATTGATATGCACGAAGGTACCGAATCTGTCAAGGAATCCAAGTTGGATGTGCTCCAAAGTCAGCTTGACAAGTTCAAAATGAAGGATGTTGAAGGTGTTGCTGAAATGTACTCTTGGCTTGCTCTTATCTCAAATGAGATTGCCGGCTCAGGGAGTGAAGAGATGACCGACAAATTCATCAGCAAGAAAATCCTAAGAGCATTGGATGGAAAGTATGATACCGTGTGCACATTGATCCAAATGATGCCAAACTACAAAGATCTCAAGCCAACGGAAGTCATTGGAAGAATTGTTGCTCATGAGATGTCACTCAAGGATAAGGAGGAACTTCACAACAAGTCAAGTGGTGCTTACAAAGCCTCAAGTGAAGCCCCCACAACATCAAGTGAGAAACAAACCTTCAATGAAGAATTAAGCTTAATGGTGAAGAACTTCAACAAATTCTACAAGATTAGAAGCAAAGAAAGAAGCTCCAAGTCAAGGTCTTATCATGACAAGAGATCTTCTAGTCGAGAGTGCAATTGCTACAATTGTGGGGAGCCTGGACACTACTCCAATGAGTGTACGGCACCCTACAAAAGAAGAGAAGATTCTCCAAGAAGAAGGAGCAAAAGAGAAGAATCACCACCAAGAGAGAGGAGGAGTAGAGATGATCGTTATGAACGAAGACCCTCACAGAGAAGCAATGATTCGGAAAGAAAGGACAAGTCATCAAGGAGCTACACAAAACGAAGACATCAAGCTCATGTTTGTGAATGGGTTTCCGGCTCCGACTCCGACAAACACTCCGAGAGAAGCTATCACTCCGACTCCGAATATACTCAAGATGAAGGTGTTGCCGGTCTAGCACTTGTGTCAACCAATTCCTACGACATATTTGATTCACCAAATGAAGGTGTTGGAAGATGCTTCATGGACAAAGGTCCAAAGGTAACACATCCCGAGTATGTTGATTTCAATAGTGATGAAGATGACTTGCTTGTGGATGATGATTTACTTATTGACAACTCTAGTGATGAATACTATGATGAAACGTCAATTAATCATGCTAATCAAACGAATGACAATGATAAGGTTAAAATTGAGCTTCTAACTAAAGAACTAAACACTCTTAAGTTGGCTCATGAAACTATCTTTGAAGATCATCGAGAACTTTTAAGGGCTCATGAGAAGTTACGCTTTGAAAAGCTCAATCTTGAGCAAGAGCATGAGTTCTTAAAGGCAATCAATGATGATCTCCGCAAGAAAAGTTCTTCTTACATTGCCAAGCATTTACTCTTATCTACTTACATGCCTCAAGTCAAGTCTAGTAACAAGTACAAGAAAGATACTTCCTCTAGTAGTAACAATAATAATGTCAAATCCAATATTGTTGCTTCTAGTAGTTCTCTTGATTCCACTAATGATTCTCTTAGCCAAGTTACACTTGAGCAGGAAAATAGTTTATTGAAGGGAATTATAGATAAAAGTGTTTACAAGAGCCTTGTCGGGAGTAAGCAATTCGAGGAAATTGTACGCAAGCAAGGAAGGCACCGGAAGAATCAAGGTGTTGGTTTTGAATGAAAGTTCAACGCCAATGGAGTTGAGTGAGAAGAAGATCAAAAGTTTGTTCCTCAACAAGAGAAGTATGATCCTACTTCCTTCAAAGGGACACAAGCTCAAGATGATCTTCCACCACAAGACCACAAGAACAAAGGCAAGGACAAGCTTCAAGAAGAGATTGATGCATTTGAAGAAGCACCCAAGGCCTTGGTCAAGTAGGTTCCCAAGACTACGTCAAGTTCTACTTGATCAAGTACAACTACAACTCCAAGGATTCCCATCAAGATGATGTGGATCCCAAAGAAGAAGAACTAGAGAGTTCTTGAGGGTGACTCCGCCAACATTCTTCACTCATATCATTTTGGCAAGAACAAGTGCAATCAACTTTCACATCTTGCACTAGTTCAAGGAGTCACAAACCCTCATGTTGGTAAGGCAAGGGACAAGGTAACCTAATGTTTTCATGGAAATCGTCTTGTGTGTGCATCACTCTATGTCTATGGATATTCTTGTTTGTTCCTTGTGGGACTAACCCATGTAGGCAAGTTGAAAGTGCAACTCCCTCCAAAGGATTTACATCAACATTGAGCATCTACATCTTCAACACCTACATGAAGTCATCATCGACAAAACCCAAGGTTAGTTAATCCCTCTAAGGGGGGATCTCAAATCTAGGGGGAGCTTAACTCTAAGAATTGAGTCAAAGCAACTCTAATGGTGTGAACACATAAATGCATTATGTAAAAGTGGTAACCCCACTTGAGCTTAAACGATGAGTATGACCTATGATCAAATGTTCTCATTTGACTCCTAAGTCAATATACTCATATATAGATGACCTAGTCATCGCCAACTGTTTGATAGATGCTAGAATTGGTTGTGCATGCTTTGCCACATATTTCAATTGCCATCTTATTGTGTGAGCATGTTGGTGCATATTTTACTCATTCAAGGACATCCACTTGTTGTTTTGTTTGTTTGGATTCTTTTCTTTGTGCCAAGTGGATGGACAAGAATGCTTAAGAACCTTATTTAGCTATCTATGCTTTTCTCGTCTCAAACTCTATTCATGCTACATCACAAAATTTGATCAAGTCAGATTCAAACCACTCTGTGTGAGGAGCACTCGGAGTCCCCAATTCGTCATGGACTTAAACTTCCAAAACCTCTTTGTGATTATCGGTCTGACCGATCCTTCCATTTTGGTCCTACCGAGATCATCAAGTTGATCTGAGTTTTCAATCTCGGTGCAACCGATTTGAACTTTTCGGTCTCACCAATTTGCTGTAACTGAACACATTATGCATCTCGGTGCCACCGAGTTGTTCCACTCGGTCACACCGACAGGGTCGGGCTATATATAGACACGGGCAAAATTTTGGAAATTTCTCCGAAACCCTTCGCCCGCGCAACAGCTCGCTCTGCCATCGTGGTCTCCGAATCGTCTCCTCGTCGCCAGCAGCCTCCTGTCGCTGGTCTCCTCCACCGTCAACGGATTTCGTCCCCGCCATTGCCGCCGTAGCAAGTCCACCGCCAAGTTAGGGTATGGACTTAATCTTTGTGCTATCCACGTCTGATTCCTGGCACATTGTTTTCATATTGATTCTTGCCACGATTGAAACTCTTCTATCCAGCCAAAGTAGTTCATAGATTAGACGTGATTCAAATTTTTAGGTTTAGGTTTGCGCCGAAACCATCTCGGACCCACCGAGTTGAAAAACTCGGTCTCACCGATTTGGCTTATGCCATTGCACTAGTGACTCTCGGTCTGACCGAGAATTACTAATCGGTGCAACCGATTTGAGAATTCTGTGAAATCCTAGCAGTCTCGGTACCACCGAACTGAAACTCGGTCCAACCGAGATCATCAGTTTAGGTTCCAAAACTGCTTCGGTATCACCGAGTTTAAAAATCGGTGGATCCGAAATGCTTTCTGTGGAAAACTAAAAGTGAACTTTTGAGTCATTCTTTTGCAAAAAACTCTGCATTTTGTGATGCTCATGTTTTCTATCTCATCTATAACTCTTCACAGGGTCAGCAGTCAGCTTGTGCAGAATGTCTGATCAAAGTGACAGCCAGAACAGGGCAGAAGAGCAGATGAACTTGAGTGAGGGCACTAGTCCCTCCAGTACTTCAGATGAAGGGAGCAGAAGTACTCCTAGCAATTTGCCTAAGGCTGCAACTAGGCAAAGGAGGAAAAGAACTTCAGATTCAGAGGATGAAGATTACAAAGCTGAGGAAGATGAGGCTACTTCCAAGAAAGTGGTGCTCAAGAAGGAATATGGCTCAGCAAAGGACATAAAGCCAGGCATGAAGATTAAAAGGCCTGCAAGAAGGCAACCTATGCCCAAGGCCAGGCATCAACTCAACTGCCTGAAAATCCTGATCCCAAAAAGCCAGCTAATGAAAGCAAGAAGAGGAAGGAAAGGGTCAAGAAGACCATAGCCAGAGTTGTAGGGCAACCTTCAATGATGGAAGAGGAAGAGCTTTCTGCACCAGCACCAACGGCACCAAAGCTTATGGGTGATGCAATCAGATCTGGGGCTGCAACATCTAAGCCCAAGGAAGCACCCAAAGCTGCCCCCAAGGCCAAGTCTGCACCAAAGAGGAATACCAGGAGTATTCCAGCTGCTGAGAAGAACAAGGCCCCAGTGCCTGAGGTTGCTGAGGAGGAAGATGAAGAAGGACAGGTTCTAAGGAAGCTCAAGCCAAAGATACCAGACCACAATGATGCCCATCCTGTGGCTGAGGACATGAGAATCAGGAAGGATTCAGGGCTGAGATTGTGGAGGATGGCAGACCCATATGCCACAAGGAGAAGAACTGCTGTTGATTACAGGTTCCATACAAAGGAACAGCAGGACTTCTATGAAACAATTCTGTTGGACAAGAAACCCATAGTCTGTGACATGAGGTGGGTTGACTGGAAATACATCAAGGAGAATGAAGAGCACTATCCTGGAGTGAAAGATAGCTTTGTTGCTTGTGGAGTTGCAGATTTTGTTGGGCAAAATATCACAAATTGGAATGATGAACTTATCATGCAATTCTACTCCACAGCACATTTTTACCCAGATGGTAGAATAGTTTGGATGTCTGAAGGTACAAGGTACCAGTCCACTGTAGAAGAATGGGCAAGTCTGATAAATGCCCCAAAGGAAAATGATGATGATCTGGATGTATATGCCAAGAAGAAAATGGGACATAATACCATGGCACACATGTACAAGGAGATCCCAGACAAAGCCCTAGAGACTTTCACTTTTGGATCAGTCCACTTTCTGCTGTCAGGGCTAGCTACCATAAATTGGATTCTGAGGCACACTTTGTTGCCCAAGTCAGGTGACCATAACATGATCAAAGGGCATGCCATCAATATGTTGCATTTATTTGATGTTCCACAAAAATTCAAAGTCATGAGCCTTATAGTTGAAACAATCAAGAGGACTGCAGCAGATCAGAAGAGGAGCTATGGATATACACCTCAGATTCAAGAATTGATAAACTCAAAGATGGGCACAGGAAAATATCAGTTGGATAAGGAACACTTTCCAGTTTATCCAAACTTTGAGGACAATGAGGTTGTCATGAATGAGGATGATCCATCATCAGTTCAAGCTCAGGAGAAGAAGGAGAAGGCAAAGAGGGAGAAGGCTGCCAAGATGCCAACTCAAGAGGAGGCATCTGAATATTTCTTGAAAACCAAACAGGAGCAGCTTGGTTACTTGATAGCATCATCTCTGAGGATTGAGAAGGGGTTGGCCACCCTAACTCAAAACCAGGAGAACCTGGAAAGAATCATGGAACAAAAATTCTTTGATCTAGATGTCAAGGTAACTGAGATTCAGTCAGTTGTGGAGCAGCTGTAGGATGACATGCAGGAGAGGAAGGGCAAGACTACCACCAATGTGTTTGCCAGAGTGACCAGAGCCCAGAGGTCAGTTGCAGTGCCAGTGACAGACACTAGAGCAACAACTTCAGCACCAGCTATTGCCCCTTCAGATCTAGTGCAACCAGCTTCAGCATCAACTCCAGCACCCTCTACATCAACTGAAGCCTTCGTCCTTGGAGTCATCAGGACACCACCACCAGAAGATCAAGCCCAAGAGTCGATCTAGCACTATGCATTTTCTATGAACTTTTTGGTAACTTGTTGCCAAAGGGGGAGAAAAATGTATAGATCATAGGCTTCGAGAGAGAGAGTGTTGCTTTTGTTCTCTCTTGCTTTATTTGGTGGTTTTTCATTCTTTGTTTGCTTTTGGTTGAGATACTATGCTTGTGAGACATTGATGATCATGAGTTTGATCATAAGCTACACTTATGCATGTTTGATGATATTATCCTATCTATCTTATGTGATCACTCACTATGCTTGGTAATGAGTGCATGTATTCATTGTCTATTATTTTGAGCGCTCCACCAAGATGTATGTGACATGGAAGAGTAACCCATGAACCTAATTCATTGTGCATTTGTAGTCCAAAGCAAATCTAAAACTATGCACAAATTTAGGGGGAGCTCTTGCTTATCACATACTTCTCAAAGCGACGATGTTATTTAAATGTTATTATCATTTGTCGAAGCTTTGATCTATATGTTGTCATCAATTACCAAAAAGGGGGAAATTGAAAGTGCAACTATCCCTAGGTGGTTTTGGTAATTCATAACAACATATAGCTCATTGAGCTAATGTTATTCCAAGACTATTGTTTCAGGAAAGCTCAATGAATGGCATGGCATGGATGATGAAAGTGGATCCCTCAAAATACTAAGGACAAAGAATTGGCTCAAGCTCAAAAGCTCAAGACTCTTCATTTTACATTTTAGTGATCCAAGATCACATTGAGTCTACAGGAAAAGCCAATACTATCAAGAAGGGATGAGGTGTTGCTTAATTAGCCTCTTGCTTCATGTGCTTAGTGATATGCTCCAAAACCCTAAACTACTTTCCCACATCCACAAATGTCCTAAACCCAAAGCCAAAATCGGTCACACCGATTCTTCCAATCCGGCGCCACCGATTCTAAAAGTCATAGCCACTGCCACAAACCCTAAGCAAATCGGTCTTACCGATAGGGATCTCGATCTCACCGAGATGGGATTGTAATCTCTCTATTTCCCTTCATAACGTTTTGGTCTAACCAAAGTGAGCGATCGGTCCCACCGAGATTGCAATGTAAACTCTCTGTTACCTTTTTGTAACATTCCGGTTTCACCGAAAAGAGCAAATTGGTCCCATCGAGTTTACCTGACCAACTCTCTGGAAAGCTTATTACCAAATCGGTCTCACCGAGTTTGTGTAATCGGTCCTACAGAGATTAAGTTATGCCCTAACCCTAACCGAATCGGTCTCACCGAGGTGCATGTCAGTCCCACCCAAAATCACTAACGGTCACTAGGTTTACTAAATTGGTCCGACCGAGTTTAACGATTCGATCCCACCGAGTTTGGTAAATTGTGTGTAACGGTTAGATTTTGTGTGGAGGCTATATATATATACCCCTCCACCTCCTCTTCATTCGTGGAGAGAGCCATCAGACTAAACCTACACTTCCAACTTACCATTTCTGAGAGAGAACCACCTACTCATGTGTTGAGGCCAAGATATTCCATTCCTATCATATGAATCTTGATCTCTAGCCTTCCCCAAGTTTTCCACTCAAACCTTCTTTCCACTAGATCCAAATCCTATGAGAGAGAGTTGAGTGTTGGGGAGACTATCATTTGAAGCACAAGAGCAAGGAGTTCATCATTGATGCACCATTTGTTATTTCTTGGAGAGTGGTGTCTCCTAGATTGGCTAGGTGTCACTTGGGAGCCTCCGACAAGATTGTGGAGTTGAACCAAGGAGTTTGTAAGGGCAAGGAGATCACCTACTTTGTGAAGATCTACCGCTAGTGAGGCATTTGAATCCTCCAAACCCTTCCCTTTACTTTCTTGCAAGTTGCATGCTTTAATCTCCACTGCCTATACACTCTGTGCATGCTTGCTTGAATTGTATGATGATTGCTTGACTTGTCCTAAAATAGCTAAAATCTGCCAAACTCTAAAATTGGGAAAAGGTTAAGTTTTTATTGGTCAAGTAGTCTAATCACCCCCCCTCTAGACATACTTCAAGGTCCTACAACAGCCAACCAGACTCATTCGATCTGCGTCGCCACATAGCCCGGCATAGAGGCGCCACACACCCCCTCTGCTTCACTAACGAAGTGATGGATCATGAATTCCCAGAAAGGTTTAAACCCGTAAACATAGAATCATACGATGGCACAACAGACCCCGCAGTATGGATCGAAGATTTCCTTCTCCACATTCACATGGCCCACGGAGACGATCTACACGCCATCAAGTATATTCCCCTTAAGCTCAAAGGACCGGCCCGGCACTGGCTAAACAGCCTGCCGGCAAATTCCATTGGGAGTTGGGAAAACCTGGAGGACGCGTTCCCCGACAACTTCCAGGGCACGTACGTGCGACCACCGGATGCCGATGACTTCAGCCAAATTACCCAACAGCCCGGAGAGCCAGCCAGGAAATTTTGGACTCGGTTCCTAACCAAAAAGAACCAAATAGTCGACTGTCCGGACGCCGAAGCCCTGGCGGCCTTTAAGCATAATATCCATGACGAGTGGCTCGCTCGACACCTCGGCCAGGAAAAACCAAAGTCCATGGCGGCCCTCACGACACTCATGACCCGCTTTTGCGCGGGCGGGGGCAGCTGGTTGGCTCGTAGTAGCACCACGCCAATAAATTCCGGCACCTCAGATGTCCGCGACAATAACGGCAAGACACGGCGCAACATACATAAGCGACGGAATAACAGCAACAACACTGAAGACACGACAGTCAATGCCGGATTCAGTGGCTCGAAATCCGGTCAGCGGAAAAAGTCATTCAAAAGAAACAATCAGGGGTCGTCCAGTCTGGACCGCATACTTGACCGCTCGTGCCAAATTCATGGCACCCCGGATAAGCCAGCAAACCACACTAATAGAGGCTGATGGGTGTTCAAACACGCCGGTAAAATAAACGCCGAAAACAAGGACAAGGGGCTGCACAGTGACGATGACGAGGAGCCCCAGCGTCCGAACACGGGGGGACAGAAGAAATTTCCTCCCCAGGTGAAAACAGTCAACATGATCTATGCCACCCACATTCTCAAACGGGAACGGAAGCAAGGACTACGGGACGTATATGCGATGGAGCCAGTCACCCCAAAATTCAACGCATGGTCAGCCTGTCCAATCACCTTTGATCGCAGGGATCACCCTACCAGCATCCGTCACGGCGGTTCAGCTACATTGGTCCTAGACCCAATCATAGACAGATTCCACCTCACGGGCGTCCTTATGGATGGCGGCAGCAGCCTGAACCTGCTCAATCAGGACACAATGCGCAAAATGGGCATCGACCCTTCGAGGATCAAGCCCACCAAAACCACCTTCAAAGGTGCAATTCCAGGAGTAGAGGCCCGTTGCACAGGCTCCATAACACTGGAAGTGGTCTTCGAATCTCCGGACAACTTCCGAAGCGAGGAGTTAATCTTCGATATCGTCCCTTTCCATAGTGGTTATCACGCACTGCTTCGACGAACCGATTTCGCTCGATTCAATGCGGTACCACACTATGCATACCTCAAGCTCAAGATGCTAGGACCTTGCGGGGTCATAACAGTCAACGGAAACATGGACCGCTCTCTCCATACAGAAGAGCATACTGCAGCCTTCTCGGCAGAAGTACAAAGCAGCCTTCTCCAGGAAACCACCAATCCGGCGACAACAACCCCGAACACCGTCAAGGGAGTACGGAGTACCCCGCAACAGGATCGCCAGGCACGCCAAGAGCGCGACTAGCAGTCGGGCCTCCGCTCCAGCCCCATCAAGGTAGCATTCGTGCCGCGTGTACACAATTACGCACTCAAAATACCATGGGCATAAGCGGAGGCGCAATAGTGACTCAGTCAATAGTGTGGTACAGCCACAACATACTTTAATAACCCCCCTTTATCTTTCAGGACCCTGCTTTCGGGTAGCCTCTTTAGAAAAGCCGGATTGTCGAACTTGCACAGGAGAGAAAACCAAGGAGGCAAAAGGCTTTGCGCACAAAGGGAATACCCAGGTGGAATCTGTTCACAATCATTATACTTGTTTTATATACCTACATGCGGCCCGCCCTTGGATAGGACATGTTAAATAATCCTATTTACTTATGCTTAACGCATTCATTGTAAACATACGCTTAGACGTATTATTCATCAATGGGAGATAATATATAGCGTCAGCTTATTATTCCTATTCGCACATTTTTCCTACAAATGTTTATTTAAGATTGCATCCGTACACCTTGGTACGTTCAGTTTGCCAGGGGCTTCTTATGGCGCCCCATAATACGGCAAGATAAGTCCAAACACTTTCAACAGTGCGGCACCCCGAACTTATAGCATTATATGCATCAGCTCCGGATCATGTCTTGGGTCAATAGTTCGGTTTTCCCGGCTCCCTTGTTTTGGTACCTTACGTTCCGTTCTATCGACTAAGGTAGCACAGGGAGAACTACTACGATTGTGTCCTGGTTCTTCCGGACGAGCACCTCAGTAGAGAAAGCCGAAAACTGACCGGCACGATGCGGCGAGAGATGGTCATTGTTCGAGAGGTCATAAAATCCTTAAAGATTTTTTCCGCTTTAGGCGAGGAATCGGCCTCGTACGATTTAGGCGTATATAGCGCCCCAATTCGGCTTTCCGAATTCTAGGGGCTTCGCCGAAATTTAAAATTATAGACTTCTATGGCTAAGTGAAAGTTATAAAGCCACATAGTCTGATTGCCTTGTTCGCTGCGCCAAACACCTCCTTCAGGGACCAAAAATTGGGATAAAGAGTGTCTGGGTTTTTTCCACGAACACCCTAGTACTAGTTATGCGGGGGCGGAAGCCGACGACATGCCTACTTTCAGAATTTTATAAACAGCCGCACAGAAGGTAATATTTTAAATCAAAAAAAGCGCTATATACCGCAAGTAACTTCGTCTTTGTATTACAACAACGACAGAAGTACATTCACTCAAAGATCGTTTCCTTGGTACATTCATCGGCCACGAGACGAGCACCTTTCATAACGACATCATAATATTTTTCGGGACAACGATGCGCCTTGCCCTCCGGCGGGCCGTCCTTCACCAGCTTCTCCGCATCCAGCTTGCCCCAATGAACCTTTGCACGGGCAAAGGCTCGCGGGCACTCTCAATCCAAACGGATCGCTTGATAACTTCAAGCCACGGACAGGCATTTACCATCCGCTTTATCAGGCCAAAGTAGCTAGCGGGCAGGGGCTCACCAGGCCACATGCAGACAATGAAATCTTTCATAGCCACTTTGGTCGCCCTGTGGTGTTCAACCAATTGCTTCAATTGGTCACTCAGAGGCACCGGGTGTTCGGCTCCAGCATACTGGGACCAGAACAGCTTCTCTGTTGAGCTCCCCTCCTCGGCACGGTAGAACTCCGCGGCATCTGATATGCTGCGTGGCAGATCTGGGAATGCCCCTAGAGAGCTCCGAATTCTGGTAAGTAAAAGAAACGTCTCCTCCACATGCTTGCTTTGCATAAAGAATGTCTTACCCGCCGCTATCTTCTTGGCCGCCTGGATTTCCTACTGGGCCTTTTTAGCTTCGGCCTTGGCGTCTTTTATGCTCAACAGGGCCTTCGCAAGTTCGGACTCCTTCATCTTGAAGTTATGCTCCAAGGACTCGAACTTCTTGTCGAGCTCCTGAAGCTCTTGCTGTACCTCGCCCACCCTAGCATCTTGCTTTTCACGCTCAATGCGCTCCATGGCCGCCTTGTTTTCGGCCTCGGATAGCGCTTTCTTCAGGGACGCCACTTCGGTCATGGCCCTGTTACAAAATCATGATGCTTTTCGTTAGCATAACCAATTTTCTTTCCTCTCCTCTATATGATATGTGAACGGGGTACCACTCACCTTTGTTCTCTTCGAACTGCCTCTTTGTAAGGCCGAGCTCCTCTTCGGCCTGCTTAAGGTCCCGTTTGAGTCCAGCGACCTCGGCCGTTCGGGCAGCAGCGGCAAGCAGCACTGCCTGCTTATTCACATAAACACCTACTATTAAACTCCTGCGGATTATAATTGACCCTCCGTTTGGCTTTTCTTTCCGAACACCAAACAGAGTGTCAGGGCTACTACCTATCGGGTGATAATTTCACACATTTTTGATTACTTACCTCAAAGCCTGCCAGGAGGCTGGTGCAGGCTTCAGTTAATTCGCTCTTGGTGGACCGAACCTTCTGAATCACCGCACTCATAAGAGTACGGTGCTCTTCATCCATGGAAGCGTCGCGAAGCGCTTCCAGCAGACTATCCGACGCCCCTGGTGTAACGTAAGTCAGCAGCACGGACGGCTCGCCCTCCTTGGCGAGGGGCTGCCTGCCCGAGTCCGGAACCTTTGGGGGTTCCGACATAGTGTCCGGCTGGGAGCCCGGCTTGCTGCGGCTCTCGTCGGCACAATCCGTAGGGATCTTACGCCCCAGGTGCCTGGCGTCTGGAATTTCGCCTTGGGGCGTCTCCAGAAGCGCCCCCCTGCTCTGGGAGCCTTTGGGACAACACCTCCGTGTCATCCGCAGGCCGAGGGGAAGTGGCTGTTGGGAGTGAGTTCATCACCGAATCCCTCAAGGACCCATTCGAAGAGGATACCTCGGGATGAACCCTGGCTGGATTGCATATACGTGTTCGGCGTTATGACAGACTATGAAGCGAAATCGCGCTAAAGTACAACAGAGTGCAGATACTTACAATATTACTAGGGGCTTCCCCCTGGGCAGCCGCTCCTCCTCGCTATAGGCGGCCATGGTGGAGTAATCCGGAAGGGACACATCCCTTCTTGGGCGTCCTGGCCTCCCCCGCTGGGGTGGCTTTCCTTTTCTTCTCCTCCCCAGTGCGGGGAGGCGGATTTTCCTCATGTTTCCTCCCGCCTCCACGGGAGGAATCTGCCTCGTCGTCCTCAGACGACGAGTTTATGAAGGCCTTGCGCCGGCGACCCTTCCTGGTCCCCTGGGTCGCCCTCTTAGGCCCTTCGGCCCCCTCGGGTGGAGCGGCCCCTTCCTTTTCCTCCTCCCCTTTGGGGGAGGAGTGTGCCTCGTCGTCTTCGTATGAAGCGTCCGGTACGACCTTACGCTGGAGACCGTTCCTGGTCCCTGGGGCCTTCTTTTCGGCCTTCTTTTCCGGCGCCTTGTAGGGCGCAGGAACTAGCATCTCCGTCAGGAGAGCATTTGCTGGACCTTCTAGCAGTGGAGCCGGACAGTCAATCCGCTCCGCCGTTACCACATACTCCTAATGAAATACACACGATGATTTAAGATCCTCCCATGAGTACGCTGGGAAAAATTACATCCGGTGATGGTCAGAAAACTCACCGGACGGGGGAGCCGCGTGACGTGAAGTCTGTGGTCCTCGGATGAGGGAGGAGGTATTTCAGAGGCCTTGAACAGCTCCTTCCATGTGTCCTTGTGTGTCATACCGTAGAGCTCTTGGTCAGCACATTTCATATACATAATTTTGGCACATATATACACCATTTGTTGATATATGTTCATCCATTCTTACTATGAACTGTGATATATTTGGATGAAAATCATATAAAAGACCATTTACTCGTCATTTGTTTCTTTTGCAGAAAAGTGCGCAAAGGCACTATAAACTTCCAAGATCTGACTAGGTGGCTAAGAGAATTAGTCAAGTGAAAAGAAGAGAAGGAAGAATGGACTTGTGTGTGAAGACAAGAAGTAACCAGAGGGGCTAACTATAGAAGAGAGGGGATCTACTTGGGAAGGAAGAAGACAGAAGGAGGGCAAAAGTGCAAAGTGGCAGATCTGATCGAGAGGGGTCAAATCCCTAGCCATCTCCTTCGATCCCCTTCAGGCCTGGCACACATCTCTCTCCCCCAACCTCCTTCTCCACCTCCGGCCGCCGCCGCGGACAGGACGGCGTAGTGGTGCGCCACCCAACCATCCATCCATCTCCACAGGCCGGCGCGGCGGTGCGCCAACCAGCGCTGCCCAGCACCTCCACCCGCTCCTTAACTCCACCACTTCCTCTACCATCCAGCGCCACTACTTCCTGTACCATCCAGCGCCACCACCACTTCCTCCATCGCCATCCATCTCTCTCCCTCTCTGCTGCTCTTCCCTTCTCCACGCCCCTGCCTCTGCTCCTCTTATCTTCTCCTGCCGCTGCTATCTTCTCCCCTTGCCTCAAACTACTGCTGCTCTTCTTCTTCACAATCTGAACCTCAACTTCGTGCTTTCTTCTCTTCTTGCACCCCTTGTTGCTGCTCCTCCTCTGAATCCCCTGCTGAACTGCTGCTGCTCTTAATCTTCTTCTCCAACGCCTTCAGTTCCTTCTCTGAACCTGCTATTTCTACTGCTTCTTCTCCCACGTCTCTGCTGCTGCTTCTTTTCTTGCGTCTCTGTTGCTCCTTCACACTCATCCTACTGCTGTTGTTCTCTCTGAAGTTTATGTAATTTGAGATGTTTAGTACTTGAAATATTCAGATTCTATAAGAGCTTGCAACTTGTCAATTGTTCAGTTTTCATGTGTAAAATTCTATGTTCAGAATAGTGTATGTCTTGTTGCTATGGGAACTAACTGATATGTAATATTTTGTTGCTTTGGTAGTTAGTGCCCTGTCAGCATATATGTGTGTTCACTCCTGTGCATGTGTATGTTTACCCCCTATGTGTTGTAGTTGCCACAGTAATTCTCAGTTTGTAATACCTGTGTGATATATACATAATTCTGTGGTGTTAAACATTTCTGTCCCTGTCCCATTATTTGTGTTCTGTGCTTTTCTTCTTATATATAACTACTAGCCATATTTGTGATCATATATTGGTATTTCCTCTCTATCGATGATGATTTCCTGTGTGTGTATTTTGGTTTCTCAAGTAAAACGATAATTCCAAAAAAAACATTGAGTAAAATCTGAACCCCAATTATGCTAGTTTCTTTCTTTCTTTCTCTATAATCTTCAGGAGCCTTCATTGATAGTTTAGGTTTGTTTTTCTGTTTCCATCACCCGAATTATGTTGCCTAGATTTAGCCGAGCATAGTCGTCGTAGCCTAGTCCCTGTGGAGAACACGACAGTTTGGGGCATAAAAACCCCGCTATATTACAATTGATCAGCTCTCGAAGTGTCTGGTGTTCGTCCGGAACAAACTCCCACAAATTAAATGCCCGCCTTTGGCACGGAAGAATGCGGTGGACGAGCATGACCTGGACCATGTTGACAAGCTTGATTTTCTTGTCCATCATACTCTTGATGCTGTTCTGAAGTCCTGTCAGCTCCCCAGGTTCGCCCTAGGCCAGGCCCTTCTTTTCCCAGGAGGTGAACCGCATGGGAATTTCAGATTGGAATTCAGGGGCCGCCGCCCGGTTGGCGTCGCGTGGCTCGGTGATGTAGATCCACCCCAATTGCCACTCCTTTACGGTCTCTGCAAAGGAGCCATCGAGCCAGGTAACGTTGGGCATCCCGCCCACCATGGCGCCTCTGCACTCCGCTTGCTGGCCGCTCACAATCTTCGGCTTCATGCAGAAGATTCGCAGCCACAAGCCGAAGTGAGGCTTGATGTGGAGGAAGGCCTCGCACACGATGATAAACGCCGAGATGTTGAGGACGAAATTTGGGGCTAGATCATGGAAGTCTAACCCGTAGTAAAACATGAGCCCGCGGATGAAGGGATGAAGTGGAAATCCCAGTCCATGGACGAAGTGGGCGAGAAACACGACCCTCGTGGGGTCCCGGAGTTGGAATGATCAGCCCTGCATTCAGTAGCCGGTGCGCGATATCTGCGGCCAAGTATCCGGCCGCCCGGAGCATCGTAATATGCTCCTCCTTCATGGTGGAGGCCACCCACTTGCCTCCTGCTCCGGACTTGTTTGGCTGTGTGAAGGAGGCATGAACTAGGGCGCTGTAGCTCGAGGGTGTGGGAGTGGACAAGAAGAGGAGGAAGAAGGCGTGGGTGAAGATGAGGAATCCTTATCCCTTTATAGAGGCGACGAAAATAGTGCATCTCCTCACTTGCCCATTGGAAATCGCTTATTTCCAAAGCGCCACGATTGATGGCGCAGTTGGGTTACCCAAACCCGTATTGATGAGAATGCCGTGATAAGGGGACATGATCTTTGCTTCGACAGGATGTGCGAAGCGGTTGCTGGTAGTGGAAAGATGATTCAATAATGACTTGATCATTTTGTCGTGTCGCTTCATTTAAAGTTGTCGGCAAATTATATTTGTGAAATATCATTCTCTCTACGGGGGTATGTGAAAATCGTCTTGCGGATCCGGACATGATTCAAGTGTTCGGTAATTACATTGGAGTATTTGGAGATGGAACCCGCCTTGCAATGCCGAAGACGAACTGCGCGCAAGAGTCATCGTCATTGAAGCCTGGTTCAGGGGCTACACAGGGAGTCCTAGATTAGGGGGTATCCGGACAGCTGGACTATATACTATGGCCGGACTGTTGGACCGTGAAGATACAAGACTCAAGACTTCGTCCTGTGTCCGGATGGGACTCTCCTTTGCATGGAAGACAAGCTTGGCGATCCGGATATTGTATTTCCTTCTTTGTAACCGACTCTGTGTAAACCCTAGCCCTCTCCGGTGTCTATATAAACCGGAGGGTTTAGTCCTTAGGGACAGAATCATAATCATCATAAGCTAGCTTCTAGGGTTTAGCCTCTACGATCTCGTGGTAGATCAACTCTTGTAATACTCATATCATCAATATCAATCAAGCAGAAAGTAGGGTTTTACCTCCATCAAGAGGGCCCGAACCTGGGTATAACATCATGTCCCTTGCCTCCTGTTACCATTAGCCTTAGACGGACAGATCAGGACCCCCTACCCGAGATCCACCGGTTTTGACACCAACAACGTACCCTACTTCCTGCTTGATTGATCTTGATGATATGAGTAACACAAGAGTTGATCTACCACGAGATCATAGAGGCTAAACCCTAGAAGCTAGCCTATGATGATTATGATTGTGTCTCTAAGGACTAAACCCTCTGGCTTATATAGACACCGGAGGGGGCTAGGGTTTACACAAAGTCAGTTACAAAGAAGGAAATCTATTATCCGGATCGCCAAGCTTGTCTTCCACGCAAAGAAGAGTCCCATCCGGACACGAGACGAAGTCTTGAGTCTTGTATCTTCACGGTCCAACAGTCCGGCCAAAGTATATAGTCTGGCTGTTAGGATACCCCCTAATCCAGGACTCCCCTAAGGTTCGGCGATGACATCCGTCTTGGCGGTCTTGGTCTTGTTGCATGAGAATGGAAATCTTTGTCTGATTCCTCGGACTTCGCGCCTGCTCTTGCCTCCGTAGCACCGAAAAGGAAACTTGCTGCTCTGCACCCGCTAGCGCCCGCCTAGCCTTGGTCGTCATGGCTTGCGTTACCCGTACCTCATGAGATGGGTGCTTGCATAGGAATCTTTGCTCGTCAGGAGACAGACTGAGGAGGCCGCTCCCTCCGGAGGTCTTGGCGTCAACCGACTGGTGAGGCTTGGCCCCTTGTGAGGGTCTTGTCTTGTCGATGCTGAATATGGGCCGTACCAGGCCATCAATGGAGTCACGCCATGGGCTGCATGCAGGCAAGTCTGGGTACCCTAGTTCCCAGAACACCGACAGTAGCCCCCGGTCCCAAGGCGCGCTCGGACTTGGCTTCAAGGCGAAGCCAAAGGGCAAGGGCAAAGCGTCGCAGGACCCAATCGCGTGCGGACCGAGTCGACTTGTGGCGCTTGATGGGACGTGGGCGTCTCCACTTCCCCATGCTGCCTCGGCAACCTTCCAACTTAACAACTGCCTGCTGCGTGCAGAAAAACCATCATTACTTGAGATCGTGAGAGGCCGGTGGTTGGTCTTCCTCCGGCTATAAACGAGAGAGGGGGCGGTGCCCCCTGCTCATCTCCGTCTTCTCGCTGCTTGCTCCTCCTTCTTCCTTTCCATCCCACCGTCTTGGCAGTGAGCCCATGGCGCCAGTGAGAAGGTTTTCTGCTGCGGAAAAGGGTAAAGCCCTCAGGTGGAACCTGAGCTGCTTCCGCCGAAGAAGAGGCATGATCGCACTCATGATGCCATCGTGGGGCCCATGGTGACGCGACCTTTGCATGAACAGCCTTTGTCGGGCTTCCCGGTCCCCGTGTATGCACACACACAGAACCCCGCGCGTAGGAGCGTTGACCAGCACCGCGAGGAGCGGGGTCACGGAGGAGAATAGTCGGTGGCTGCTCGGCCACCTCACTCGTGGACCCACGACAAAGGCACGACCCGCAATTTTGTGGTGTGGGCGGCAATGCCGCCGCGCACATGGATCCGTCTCCCGCGGTCCCTTGCAAGGGAGATACCACCGAGGGGGCCTGTGGAGTTATGGCTGCAGCATGATGGATGATGCGGCTAGACTTCAGAAGCGGAGGTCGAGGTCGTCAATTCCGGCGACGTCTTCATGACTCGAGGAGGGGCGCGATCGTCCGCACCTGCCACCTGGAGGGAGGTCACGCCATTCACTTCGGGTATGATGGGGCATCAACACTCTCCTTCAAGGTCTTCGGCGAGGATGGTCGGCTCCTGGGATGCTGCTCCAGGGGAGGTGGTCGAGGCAACGAGGCCGCCGGCGGTGAACTTGCCCTTGGCCTTTTCCAAGGTTCTTCCGACAGCAGCAATGCCTCCTTAGGGCATGGCTCGAGTGACGACGACAGCTACGAGCCGCCACGTCGCCGCAGCCGAGCCTAGTGGGGGCAGGTGCCAGCTTGACGTCGTGGACGACGTTGTTTATTGTGCGGTCCTTGGGAGACCTTCTTTGTTTTGCTTCGTTCTTGTAGGAAACCATGTAGGGCCCCACAGGGGTATGTAAAAAATTATGGCGCTTTTACCTTAATGATTATTATTTCCAATCAATGTTGTATTTGTGCTTCTTGTTGTAGCATGGTTCTCCCTTTCATCCTCACAGTAGCTTAGTGCTCTACGCCGACTCCCTAGGCAGGCTTCAAACATCGCTGGTATGCCAGGTCGCGATGTCGTGGTCAAGGCCAGGAGGTGAGTGGCCCGAGGTCCAGTAAGAGCCCCTGAGGCATGATGCTCAGGGGGTCCCCATTGGCTCACAAGCGGCTTCCGAAAGACTGAAAGGGAAGCATCCTTGCCTGAACCAGATCGTGAGAGGCAAAACATTGATCGTAAGGCTCACGGCTGCGTGTATGGGGTGACTTATCTTGGCGAGCCTACGGTGATCCTTTCGCTGTGAGGACAGCTGTTGGTGGGCCGGCTGGCTGTGTTCTGGTGGCGGTGGCGCTCCCAGGCAAGACTCCTGCCGACCCCTTCTTCCTTGCTCATCTGGATGCTCTACGTCCTCGGGTATAGGCCCTCGAGTGAGTCTCAGCCACCGTTGGTATGCCAGGTCGCGATGCCTTGGTCAAGTCCTGGGGGTGAGGGCTCAATAGCCCGTAGGAGCTCCTGAGGCTTGTTGCTCAGCCCCCCCTAACATGCAAGCGATTTGCGTGATAAGGGGAGTGGCTTGCCTTGCGAGGGGTTGCGACTCGAGGTGCTAGTGGGGCCGCTCGTGATCCCGGCTCCGGAGGTCCCTTTGAGTTAGCCGAAGAAAGAAAACATAGCCGTGCTTGCTGTCCTGCCGGTGATCTTTCCGTAAGAAAACAAAGGCACTGAGGAATGGGTGAGGTGATGTGTGCAGGGTTGGCCGCGAGCCAGATCTCAGTCTCTCGGATTTATCAGTGCTGCAGGGACGGACCCGAGCACAGGCACTGTGCTAGTAGCCCCCGTTGCGGGATGAGCAACAGGCGTGTTAGCAATGCGTAAAGGCCACGAGGGGCGAATCCATAGATAACTAGACGGCAGGGGTAACGTTGGGTAACCATGATAACACAGGCATGCATACTGGTCCGGAGTACATGAATCAAAATGGTGCGGCTGTGGGACTGGCCCTAGTAGCTTGAGTATAATGCAGCCCGAGGGGCGCCCTCAGTTGAACAAACCAAAAAGTCACCTGGCACCATCACTGAAGAAGTATTGGAGTAGTTGAAGATGCATGCCGGAGAAGTCACTCCTCATGAGTTGTCCGGCTCCTTAGCCTCATGAGGCTCCAGAGGTCCGGGGGGCTCGCAAGGGTCCGACACCTCCTCCGTCAGGATTGCCTCGCGTATGGCCTCGTGAGCCGCCAGGACACCCTGCATGTGGCACTGGTGCAAGGTAGCTGTGTCCGGCAAACAAAAAGGCTTGCGGACATAGTTGTGAGGCTGGCCTCGACACCGGTCGACGCAGGACGGACAGAAGAGCTCCTAAGAAGCAGCCTTGTTGAGTCCTAGGATGTTGACACAGACGTGTAGCTCGTTACCCACGTCAACGGCGGCAGCTGCACTGGGTGGTGCGGGGTGACGCTTGCCATGCATGGCTTGCGCCTCCTCAACCTCCTAAATTGCCATGGCAATGAACTCCTAAGCGTCTGGCGCCTCGCGCCTTGCGCCCTGTTCATGGAAGCGCGCGTTGAAGCTCGCCTCCACACAGTGCCCGAATGCCTCCCTTGTGACGCCGGCTAGGTCAGAGGCCCTCCAAAGGAGAGCCCCCAAGCCCAACCTGAGAGGGGCGTCGGGCGCGCCTTCCTATGCGAGAGAGGAAGGCACCCCAACAGTGGGCGCAGGTCCTGAGGCACGATCATCAGATACCCCACCCTCCTGAGATCCACTAAGGACTAGCAGCTTCTTCTTCTTGGGGATGACCTCAGGGGCATGGATGGCGCCCTCATCATCTGAGTACTCAACCGCTGTGGCCTGGTAGGTGCGCTCGAGGATCCTACAACTTCTTGAGCTTGCGTTGGTTTTTCCCTTGAAGAGGAAAGGGTGATGCAGCAAAGTAGAGATGAGTATTTCCCTCAGTTTGAGAACCAAGGTAACAATCCAGTAGGATACAACGCACAAATTACCGAATACCTGCACAGACAATCAAACAACTTGCACCGAACGCGATAAAGGGGTTGTCAATCCCTTCACGGTTACTTGAAAAAGTGAGATCTGATAGAGATAGACAAACGGTAAAGTAATTTTTTTGGTATTTTTGGTTTATAGATCAAAAAGTAAAAGATTGCAAAATAGTAGATTGGAAACTAATATGATGGAAAATAGTAGATCGGAAACTTATATGATGGAAAATAGACCCTGGGGCCATAGGTTTCACTAGAGGCTTCTCTGAAGATAGCAAATAATACGGTGGGTGAACAAATTACTGTCGAGCAATTGATAGAAAGGCGCAAAGTTATGACGATATCTAAGGCAATGATCATGAATATAGGCATCACGTCTGTGTCAAGTAGACCGAAATGATTCTGCATCTACTACTATTACTCCACACATCGACCGCTATCCAGCATGCATATAGAGTATTAAGTTTATAAAGAATGGAGTAACGCATTAAGTAAGATGACATGATGTAGATGAATTAACTCAAGCAATATGATGAAAACCCCATCTTTTTATCCTTGATGGCAACAATACAATACGTGCCTTGCTGATGTAGAAGCCCTCCGTGATCGAATCCCCCTCCAGCAAGGTGCCAGAAAAGGTCCCTAGATGGGATCTCATGAGTACAGAAGGTTACGGCGGTGGAAAAGTGTTTTTGTGGATGCCTCTGGTGGTTTGGGGATATATGGGAATATATAGGCGAAAGAACTAGGTCAGGATGGTCACGGGGAGCCTCGTGGCTCCTCCGACTTCATCTCTAAGTCGCCTGGTTGTCTTCTAGTCCAAGAAAAATCATCGCAAATGTTTCATTCTGTTTGGACTCCGTTTGGTATTCCTTTTCTGCGAAACTCAAAAACAAGGAAAAAACAGGAACTGGCACTGGCCTCTAGGTTAATAGGTTAGTCCCAAAAATAATATAAAATAACATATTAATGCATATAAAACATCCAAAACAGATAATATAATAGCATGGAACAATCAAAAATTATAGATACGTTGGAGACGTATCAAGCATCCCCAAGCTTAATTCCTGCTCGTCCTCGAGTAGGTAAATGATAAAAACATAAATTTTGATGTGCAATGCTACCTAACATATTTATCCATATAATTTTTTAAATTGTGGCATGAATGTTCAGATCCATAAGATTCAAAACAAAAGTTTAATATTGGCATAAAAACAATTATACTTCAAGCATACTAACAAGGAACTTATGTCTTCTTAAAATAACATGGCCAAAGAAAGCTTATCCCTACGAAATCATATAGTCTCGCTGTGCTCCATCTTCATCAAAAAAACTTCAAATCATGCACAACCCAGTTTCAGCCAAGCAATTCTTTCATACTTTAGTATTCTCAAAAAAATTCAACTTTCACGCAATACATGAGCGTGAGCCATGGACATAGCACAAATAGGTGGAACAGAATATGGTGGTTGTGGAGAAGAAAAAACGAAGGAGATAGTCCGACATCAACTAGGCGTATCAACGGGCTATGGAGATGCCCATCAATAGATACCAATGTGAGTGTAACACCCCAAGACCGACTCTCCATAAGACTTCCAGCTATTCTGAGTTTTGTCATGTGATTTATTTTTGCTTGTTGCATTTCATCATGGCATCATGTGCATTGCATCCGCATGTTTTAATAAAACCTCGTAGCCATTTATCATTGTCGCTTCACTCCTTGCCTCCGTGGCATGTTGTCAGGCCGCTTGGATTTATTGACCTTCTCTCAGACCAACCTGACTGCTCTCTTCTCTCTTTATCTAAGACCAATAAAACCCCCTTGTCATCGTGGCCTTTCGTCAGACCCCCATTGTCTTTGATTTTCCCTCTCGTCTAAATTCCCACCCTCTATGTACAGTGCACAGACCCCTCATGCGCATCCGAAAGATGTCCCGAACCCATCCCGGGCAGTCGTCACCGTTGGGTCTAGATCATCTCCAAACATCCCTAAAGTATCTTTGGTTTCTTATTTGACTCTCCTAACCTATTTTGCCTAGGACGTCCGATTAAGATCGGAGGGTCCAGGTGTAGGACCTTGAAGTATGTCTAGAGGTGGGGTGACTAGACTACTTGACGAATTAAAAACTTAACCTTTTCCCAATTTTAGAGTTTGGCAGATTTTAGCTATCTTAGGACAAGTCAAGCAATCATCACACAGTTCAAGCAAGCATGCAAAGAGTATATAGGCAGCGGAAATTAAAGCATGCAACTTGCAAGAAAGTAAAGGGAAGGGTTTGGAGGACTCAAACGCAGTTGGAGACACGGATGTTTTTGGCGTGGTTCCGATAGGTGGTGCTATCGTACATCCACATTGATGGAGACTTCAACCCACGAAGGGTAACGGTTGCGCGAGTCCACGGAGGGCTCCACCCAAGAAGGGTCCACGAAGAAGCAACCTTGTCTATTCCACCATGGCCGTCGCCCACGAAGGACTTGCCTCACTAGGGGTAGATCTTCACGAAGTAGGCGATCTCCTTGCCCTTACAAACTCCTTGGTTCAACTCCACAATCTTGTCGGAGGCTCCCAAGTGACACCTAGCCAATCTAGGAGACACCACTCTCCAAGAAGTAACAAATGGTGCCCTAATGATGAACTCCTTTCTCTTGTGCTTAAAATGATAGTCTCCCCAACACTTAACTCTCTCTCATAGGATTTGGATCTGGTGGAAAGAAGATTTGAGTGGAAAGCAACTTGGGGAAGGCTCAAGATCAAGATTCATATGGTAGGAATTGAATATCTTGGCCTCAACACATGAGTAGGTGGTTCTTTCTCAGAAATGGTAAGTTGGAAGTGTAGGTTTAGTCTGATGGCTCTCTCCACGAATGAAGAGGAGGTGGAGGGGTATATATAGCCTCCACACAAAATCTAACCGTTACACACAATTTACCAAACTCGGTGGGACCGATTCAACAGACTCGGTCGGACCGATTTAGTAAACCTAGTGACCGTTAGTGATTTTTGGTGGGACTAACATGCAACTCGGTGAGACCGATTGGTTAGGGTTAGGGCATAACGTAATCTCGATAAGACCGATTACACAAACTTGGTGAGACCGATTTTGGTAATAATCTTTCCAGAGAGTTGGTCAGGTAAACTCGGTGGGACCGATTTTCTCTTTTCGGTGAGACCGAAATGTTACAAAAGGGAAACAGAGAGTTTACATTGCAATCTCGGTGGGACCGATCACTCACTTCGGTTTGACCAAAACGTTACGAAGGGAAACAGAGAGATTACAATCCCATCTCGGTGAGACCGAGATCCCCATCAGTAGAACCGATTTGCCTAGGGTTTGTGGTAGTGGCTAAGACATCCAAACTCGGTGGCGCCGAATAGGAAGAATCGGTGTGACTGATTTTGGCTTTGGGTTTAGGTCATTTGTGGATGTGAGAAAGTAGATGAGGGTTTTGGAGCATATCACTATGCACATGAAGCAAGAGGCTCATTAAGCAACACCTCATCCCTCCTTGATAGTATTGGCTTTTCCTATAGACCCAATGTCATCTTGGATCACTAAAATATAAAATGAAGAGTCTTGAGCTAATGAGCTTGAGCCAATCCTTGGTCCTTAGTATTTTGAAGGATCCACTTTCATCATCCATGCCATGCCATTCATTGAGCTTTCCTGAAATATATGTCTTGGAATAGCATTAGCTCAATGAGCTATATGTTGTTATGAATTACCAAAACCACCTAGGGATAGTTGCACTTTCAATCTCCCCCTTTTTGGTAATTGATGACAACATATAGATCAAAGCTTCGACAAATGATAATAAGATTAAAAAAAACATCGTCGCTTTGAGAAGTATGTGATAAGCAAGAGCTCCCCCTACATTTGTGCATAGTTTAAGATTTGCTTTGGACTGCAAATGCACAAGGAATTAGGCTCATGGGTTACTCTTCCATGTCACATACATCTTGGTGGAGCGCTCAAAATGATAAAGATTGAATACATGCACTCATCACCAAGCAAAGTGAATGATCACATAGGATAGATAACATAATATCATCAAACATGCATAAGTGTAGCTTATGATCAAACACATGATCATCAATGTCTCACAAGAATAGCATAGTATCTCAACCAATCAAAAGCAAACAAGTTTAAAACCACCAAATCAAGAGAGAACAAAAGCAACACTCTCTCTCTCTCTCGAAACCTATGATATATAAATTTTTCTCCCCCTTTGGCAACAAGTTACCAAAAAGTTCATAGAAAATGCATAGTGCTAGATCGACTCTCAGGCTTGATCTTCAGTTGGTGGTGTAGAGATGGCTCCTTGGACGAAGGCTTCAGTTGATGTAGAGGGAGCTGGAGGAGTTGGTGCTGGAGCTGGTTGCACTGGAGCTGTAGGAGTTGTGGCTGGTGCAGATGATGTTGCTCTAGAGTTTGTCACTGGCACTGCAGCTGACCTCTGAGCTCTAGGCACTCTGGCAAATACATTAGTGGTAGACTTGCCCTTCCTCTCCTGCATGTCATCCTGCAGCCGCTCCACAACTGACTGAATCTCAGCTACCTTGACATCAAGATCATAGAATTTTTGTTCCATGATTCTTTCCAAGCTTTCCTGATTCTGAGTTAAGGTGGCCAACCCCTTCTGAATCCTCAGTGTTGATGCTATCAAGTAACCAAGCTGCTCCTACTTGTTCTTCAAGAAATACTCAGATGCCTCCTCTTGAGTTGGCATCTTGGCAGCCCTCTCCTTCTTCTCTTGAGCTTGAACTGATGATGGATCATCTTCATTCATGACAACCTCATTATCCTCAAAGTCTGGATAGAGAGGAAAATGTTCCCTATCCAATAGATATTTGCCTGTGCCCATCTTTGAGTTAATCAACTCTTGAATCTGAGGGGCATATCCACAACTCCTCTTATGATCTGCTGCAGTCCTCTTAATGGTTTCTACTATAAGGCTCATGACCTTGAATTTTTGAGGCACATCAAACAAATGCAACATGTTGATTGCATGCCCTCTGATCATGTTGTGGTCACCAGACTTAGGCAATAGAGTGTGCCTTAGGATCCAGTTGATTGTAGGCAGCCCTAACAGAAGAAAGTGGACTGATCCAAAAGCTAAAGTCTATAGGGCTTTGTCTGGAATCTCCTTGTACATATGTGCCATGGTATTGTGTCCCATTTTCTTCTTGGCATATACATCGAGGTCATCATCATTTTCCTTTGGGGCATTTATCAGTTTTGCCCACTCCTCAATAGTTGACTGGTACCTTGTACCTTCAGACATCCAAACTATCCTTCCATCTGGATAGAAGTGTGCTGTGGAGTAGAATTGCATAATGAGTTCATCATTCCAGTTGGTGAGCTTCTGCCCAACAAAATCTGCAACTCCACAAGCAACAAAACTGTCTTGAACTCCTGGATAGTGTTCTTCATTTTCCTTCATGTAGGTCCAGTCGACCCACCTCATATCACACACAATGGGCTTTTTGTTTAACAAGATTGTCTCATAGAAGTCCTGCTGTTCCTTTGTATGGAACCTGTAATCAATAGCAGTTCTTCTCCTTGTGGCATATGGATCTGCCATCCTCCATAACCTCAACCCTGAATCTTTTCTGATGTTCATGTCCTCAGCTACGGGATGGGCATCATTATGGTCTGGTATCTTGGGCTTGAGCTTCCTCGGAACTTGTCCTTCTTCATCTTCCTCCTCAGCAACCTCGGGCACTGGGGCCTTGTTCTTCTCAGCAGCTGGAATACTCCTGGTATTCCTCTTTGGTGCAGACTTGGCCTTGGGGGCAGCTTTGGGTGCTTCCTTGGGCTTAGATGTTGCAGCCCCTGATCCCATAAGCTTTGGTGCCTTTGGTGCTGGTGCAGCAAGCTCTTCTTCTTCCATCATGGAAGGTTGCCCAACTACTCTGGCCATGGTCTTTTTGACCCTTTCCTTCCTTTTCTTTCCTTCAGCAGCTGGCTCTTTGGGATCAGGATTTTCTGGCAGTTGAGTTGATGCTCTGGCTTTGGACATTGGTTGTCTTCCTGCAGGCCTTTCGATCTTCATGCCTGGCTTTACTGTAGTTGAACTAAGCACCTTCTTGTGCACTACCTTCTTGGAAGTAGCTTCATCCTCTTCAGCTCTATAATCCTCATCTTCAGAGTCTGAAGTTTTCTTCTTCCTTTGCCTGGTAGCAGCCTTAGGCAGGTTGCTAGGAGTGCTCCTACTGCCTTCATCTGAAGTGTTGGAGGGACTAGTGCCCTCACTCATTTGCATCTGCCCTTCTGACCTGTACTGACTGTCACTCTGGTCTGACATGCTGCAAACTCTGACTGCTGACCCTGTGAAGAGTTATAGATGAGATGGAGTGGATGAGCATCACAAAATGTAGAGATTTTTGCAAAAGAATGATTCAAAAATTCAGTTTTAGTTTTCCACAGAAAGCATTTCGGATCAACCAATTTTCAAACTCGGTGATACCGAAGCAGTTTTGGAACCTAAACTGATGAACTCGGTTGGACCGAGTTTCAGTTCGGTGGCACCAAGACTGCTAGGGTTTCACATAGTCCTAAAATCGTTCGCACCGATTAGCAATTCTCGGTCAGACCGAGAGTTACTAGTGCAATGGCATAAGCCAAATCGGTGGGACCGAGTTTTTCAACTCGGTGGGTCCGAGATGGTTTCGGCGGAAACCTAACCCTAAATTTTCAAATCTCATCTAATCTACGGATTGCATTGACTGGATCGGAGTGTTCCAATCGTGGCAAGAATCAATAAGAACACAATGTGCTAGGAATCGGACGAGGATAGCACAGTGATCGAGTCCATACCCTAGCTTGGCGATGAACTCGCTACGGCGGCAACGACGGGGTTGAATTCCGTTGACGGCAGCGGAGACCATCGACAGGAGGCGGCTGGTGACGAGGAGATGATCCGGAGACCTTGGAGGCAGAGCGCGGGCGAAGGGTTTCGGAGAAATTTTGAAATTTTGCCCGTGACTATATATAGCCCGGCCCTGTCGGTGTGACCGAGTGGAACAACTCGGTGGCACCGAGATGCATAAATGTGTTCAGTTACAGCAACTCGGTGTGACTGAAAAGTTCAAATCAGTTGCACCGAGATTGAAAACCTAGATCGACTTAGTGATCTCGGTAGGACCGAAATGGAGGAATCGGTAAGACCGAGAATCACAAAGAAGTTTTGGAAATTTTAGTCTATGATGAATCGGGGACTCCGAGTGCTCCTCACACAGAGTGGTTCGAATCTGACTTGATCAAATTTTGTGATGTAGCATGAATAGAGTTTGAGACGAGAAAAGCATAGATAGCTAGAGAAAGTTCTTAGGCATTCTTGTCCATCCACTTGGCCAAAAGAAGGAAGAACCAAACAATCAAAACAACAAGTGGATGTCCTCGAATGAGTAAAATATGCACCAACATGCTCACACAATAAGATGGCAAATGAAATATGTGGCTAAGCATGCACAACCAATTCTAGCATCTATCAAACAATTTGCGATGACTAGGTCATCTATATATGAGTATATTGACTTAGGAGTCAAATGATAAACATTTGATCATAGGTCATACTCATCGTTTAAGCCCAAGTGGGGTTACCACTTTTACATAATGCGTTGATGTGTTCACACCATTAGAGTTGCTTTGACTCAGGTCTTAGAGTTAAGCTCCCCCTAGATGTGAGATCCCCTTTTAGAGGGATGAACTAACCTTTGGTTTTGTCGATGATGACTTCATGTAGGTGTTGAAGATGTGGATGCTCAATGTTGATGTAGATCATTTGGAGTAATCCATTGGAGTGAGTTGCACTTTCAACATACCTACATGGGTTAGTCCCACAAGGAACAAACAAGAATATCCATAGACATAGAGTGATGCACACACAAGATGATGTCTATGAAAACATTAAGTTACCTTGTTCCTTGCCTTACCAACATGAGGGTTTGTGACTCCTTGAACTAGTGCAAGATGTGGAAGTTGATTGCACTTGTCCTTGCCATAATAATATGAGTGAAGAATGTTGGCGGAGTCACCCTCAAGAACTCTCTAGTTCTTCTTCTTCGGGATCCACATCATCTTGATGGGAATCCTTGGAGTTGTAGTTGTACTTTATGAAGTAGAACTTGACGTAGTCTTGGGAATCCACTTGACCGAGGCCTTGGGTGCTTCTTCAAATGCATCAATCTCTTCTTGAAGCTTGTCCTTGCCTTTATGGTCTTGTGGTGGAAGATCATCTTGAGCTCGTGTTCCCTTGAAGGAAGTAGGATCATACTTCTCTTGTTGAGGAACAAACTTCGTCTTGGGGTATTAATCTTCTTCCCACTCAACTCAATTGGCAATGAACTTTCGTTCAAAACCAACACCTTGATTCTTCCGGTGTCTTCCTTGCTTGTGTACAATTTCCTCGAATTGCTTACTCCCGGCAAGGCTCTTGTAAACACCTTTCTCTATAATTCCCTTCAATAAGCTATTTTCTTGCTCAAGTGTAACTTGGCTAAGAGAATCATTAGTGGAATGAAGAGATCTATTAGAAGCAACAATATTGGATTTAGCATTATTATTGTTACTACTAGAGGAAGTATCTTTCTTGTACTTGTTACTAGACTTGACTTGAGGCATGTAAGTAGATAGGAGTAAACGCTTGGCAATGTAAGAAGAACTTTTCTTACGAAGATCATCATTGATTGCTTTTAAGAACTCATGCTCTTGCTCAAGATTGAGCTTTTCAAACCGTAACTTGTCATGAGCCCTTAAAAGTTCTCGATGATTTTCGAAGATAGTTTCATGAGCCAACTTAAGAATGTTTAGTTCTTTAGTTGGATGCTCAATCTTCTCCTTATCATTGTCATTCGTTTTATCTTGATTAGCATGATTAATTGACGTTTCATCATAGTATTCATCACTAGAGTTGTCAACAAGTAAATCATCATCCACAAGCAAGTCATCTTCATCACTATTGGAATCAACATACTCAGGATGTGTTACCTTTGGACCTTTGGCCATGAAGCATCTTCCAATTCCTTCATTTGGTGAATCAAATATGTCGTAGGAGTTGGTTCACACAAGTGCTAGACCGGCAACACCTTCATCTTGAGTATATTCGCAGTCGGAGTGATAGCTTCTCTCGGAGTGTTTGTCGGAGTCGGAACTGAAAACCCATTCACCAACATGAGCTTGATGTCTTTGTTTTGTGTAGCTCCTTGACGACTTGTCCTTCCTTTCCGAATCTTTGCTTCTCCGTGAGGATCTTCGATCATAACGATCATCTCTACTCCTCCTCTCTCTTGGTGGTGATTCTTCTCTTTTGCTTCTTCTTTTTGGAGAATCTTCTCTTCTTTTGTAGGGTGCCATACACTCATTGGAATAGTGTCCAGGCCTCCCACAATTGTAGCAATTGTGCTCTCGACTAGAAGATCTTTTGTCGTGGTAAGACCTTGACTTGGAGCTTCTTTCTTTGCTTCTACTTTTGTAGAATTTGTTGAAGTTCTTCACCATTAAGCTCAATTCTTCATTGAAGGTTTGTTTCTCACTTGATGATGCGGGGGATTCACTTGAGGCTTTGTAAGCACCACTTGACTTGTTATGAAGTTCCTCCTTATCCTTGAGTGACAACAATCCTTCCAATGACTTCCGTTGGCTTGAGATCTTTGTAGTTTGGCATCATTTGGATCAATGTGCACATGTATCATACTTTCCATCCAATGCTCTTAGGATCTTCTTGATGATGAATCTGTCGGTCATCTCTTCACTCCCTAAGCCGGCAATCTCATTTGTAATAAGAGCAAGCCTAGAGTACATTTCAGCGACACCTTCACCATCCTTCATTTTGAACTTGTCAAGCTGACTTTGGAGTACATCCAACTTGGATTCCTTGACGGATTCGGTACCTTCGTGCATATCAATCAAAGTGTCCCAAATTTCCTTTGCATTCTCAAGACGGCTGATTTTGTTGAATTCTTCGGGGCACAAACCGTTGAAGATGATATCACAAGCTTGAGCGTTGTATTGCAGCATCTTCAATTCTTCTGCATTAGCTTCACGGTTCGGCTCTCTCCCATCAAAGAATTCACCTTGCAAGCCAATTCAAATAAAAGCCCAAACGGCGGTGTTATGTCCAAGAATATGCATTTTCATCTTATGCTTCCGACTAGCAAAATTAGTACCATCAAAGTAAGGACCTCTACGGTGATAATTTCCCTCGCTAGACGCCATACTATCCTAGGTTGTGAAACCAAGGCTATGACCACCAAAAGCTATGGAAATCAAAGCAAATGGAGACCAAAGCTCTGATACTACTTGTAGGACTTTGAAGTATGTCTAGATGGGGGGTGATTAGACTACTTGACCAATTAAAAACTTAACCTTTTCCCAATTTTAGGGTTTGGCAGATTTTAGCTATCTTAGGACAAGTCAAGCAATCATCACACAGTTCAAGCAAGCATGCAAAGAGTATATAGGCAGCGGAAATTAAAGCATGCAACTTGCAAGAAAGTAAAGGAAGGGTTTGGAGGATTCAAACGCAGTTGGAGACACGGATGTTTTTGGCGTGGTTCCGATAGGTCGTGCTATCGTACATCCATGTTGATGGAGACTTCAACCCATGAAGGGTAACGGTTGCGCGAGTCCATGGAGGGCTCCACCCAAGAAGGGTCCACGAAGAAGCAACCTTGTCTATTCCACCATGGTCGTCGCCTACGAAGGACTTGCCTCACTAGCAGTAGATCTTAATGAAGTAGGCGATCTCCTTGCCCTTACAAACTCCTTTGTTCAACTCCACAATCTTGTCGGAGGCTCCCAAGTGACACCTAGCCAATCTAGGAGACACCACTCTCCAAGAAGTAACAAATGGTGTGTTGATGATGAACTCCTTGCTCTTGTGCTTCAAATGATAGTCTCCCCAACACTCAACTCTCTCTCATAGGATTTGGATCTGGTGGAAAAAAGATTTGAGTGGAAAGCAACTTGGGGAAGGCTAGAGATCAAGATTCATATGGTAGGAATGGAATATCTTGGCCACAACACATGAGTAGGTGGTTCTTTCTCAGAAATGGTAAGTTGGAAGTGTAGGTTTAGTCTGATGGCTCTCTCCACGAATGAACGGGAGGTGGAGGGGTATATATAGCCTCCACACAAAATCTAACCGTTACACACAATTTACCAAACTCGGTGGGACCGATTCAACAGACTCGGTCGGACTGATTTAGTAAATCTAGTGACCGTTAGTGATTTTTGGTGGGAGTGACATGCAACTCGGTGAGACCGATTCGGTTAGGGTTAGGGCATAACGTAATCTCGGTAAGACCGATTACACAAACTCGGTGAGACCGATTTTGGTAATAATCTTTCCAGAGAGTTGGTCAGGTAAACTCGGTGGGACCGATTTGCTCTTTTCGGTGAGACCGAAATGTTACAAAAGGGAAACAGAGAGTTTACATTGCAATCTCGGTGGGACCGATCGCTCACTTCGGTTTGACCGAAACGTTATGAAGGGAAACAGAGAGATTACAATCCCATCTCGATGAGACTGAGATCCCTATCGGTAGAACCGATTTGCCTAGGGTTTGTGGTAGTGGCTAAGACATCCAAACTCGGTGGTGCCGGATAGGAAGAATCGGTGTGACCGATTTAGGCTTTGGGTTTAGGTCATTTGTGGATGTGAGAAAGTAGCTGAGGGTTTTGGAGCATATCACTAAGCACATGAAGCAAGAGGCTCATTAAGCAACACCTCATCCCTCCTTGATAGTATTGGCTTTTCCTATAGACTCAATGTGATCTTGGATCACTAAAATATAAAATGAAGAGTCTTGAGCTAATGAGCTTGAGCCAATCCTTTGTCCTTAGTATTTTGAGGGATCCACTTTCATCATCCATACCATGCCATTCATTGAGCTTTCCTAAAATATATGTCTTGGAATAGCATTAGCTCAATGAGCTATATGTTGTTATGAATTACCAAAACCACCTAGGGATAGTTGCACTTTCACCAGGTAACCCCTATCCTAATCCCCTCCCTATATATATCAGCTTAAACCCTAGTCCTAGATGTCCCATCCATCCCTCTCGTCTCCACCGCCGCCACCCACTCACCACCTCCATCGGGATCGTCCCAGATCCATCCACTCCACCCAGCCAACACGACCACCTCCCTCGTTTTTAGCACCGGGCCAACCTCCTCCTCCCCTCGATCCACCCATTCTCGGAACCACCTCCTCGCTTCTCCTCTGCCTTGACCGGAGTATGGCTCCCCTGCTCATGGCGCACAAGCACCCAACCAGCAGCTCCTTCTCGTCCCTGTATCCGCTGCAGCCGCTCCACGACGGCCACCCCGGCGAGCCCCTGCCGCGTCGGCCATCTTCTCCCTCGACTTGTTCCGCTCATCTGCAGAGGACGCGAGGCATCTCTACCGCATCAAGCTGCTGCTGGTTTCCACCTACGGCGCGCCTTCGTTGACCTACCATGTACGCCACCGTTCCGCAGGTCACCGTCCTGCGTCACCTTCGATCCTCCCATCGATCTTGCTCACATTGCTCTCTCATCTTTGTCTGCCCATAGGAAACGAGGAGCACGTCGCCTTGAAGAATGGATGTTGTCCCTCTGCACCGCGTCTTCGACCAACACCCGACCAGCAGGTTGCCAGCGCACCCAATGCCGCTTCCTCGTGCATGCCTGGCCGCGCCACCGGACCCCGCTGGTCGCCGTGCCCTGCCATCTCCGTCTCTCTCTTCTTCCTTTCCCTGTTTCCCCTCTGAATGTTCTGTCTTTTTCTTCAGACAACACCACCATGGCCGCCTGAACCTGAAGCTTCGTCTCTGCCTCGTTCCACGCCCCGCCTCCAGCTAGATTGGACGTCCCACGCCCAGATCCGCCGGACCCCTCCGTCTTCGCCAAGTACCTCGCCGGATCCTCTGCCTCCTCTGCTTCACCATGACCGAGCGCCCCCTCTCATTGACCAGATAGAGCGTGAGAGCTCGATCGCCTGCTCCAGCGCCCCGTTTGGGCCTCCTGTCGAGCTGGCCTCTCTGTTCATGGGCCTCGCAAGTCCGCAGCCCCGTCAGCTTGTCTCCTCCTCAACTGGGCCGACGCCCTTGGTGAGCCTCCTAAGAGACCCTCTACCCTTTGCACTATTGGGCTAGCCTATGTTTCGGCCCATGATGTGTTTTCTTTCGTGGACAAATTTGCTAGATATCCAGTGTTTTACAATTTTACAGAAAAACCCTCAACATCTTGCATATCATAGCTCACAAACCGTGCATCGGATTAAAATGTTTTAAATATGTAAAATGCTTAGAATTTTGTCTAGTTTCATAATATCTAACTTTCATCCATGTTTAACTTGTTGTTTGCATTAATTTGCTTAAATAACATGTTAAAATGATTTATTTCATAACTAATAAACTGTAGCTCCAAATTAAATAAACTTTATATGTAAATGGTGTAGAAAAATGCATAGATTAACATGGTGGAATCACATTGCATGTTTAGCAACTCTAAAATATGGTTTAGGCAAAACAGGACCAAATTCGAATATTGCCTGTGGGGATTTTCCGGAATTGTTGTTTTTGTTTTGGCCTCATTTAAATTGCCTAGAGAGGTAGTTTTATTATGCTTCATCTCTTGCCATGTTTAACAACATTAAATATTGTTGGGTAGCATAACGAGAGCGAACTAAATACTTGAATGTGGTGATTCGTCAATATGCAACTTGTTGCATATTGAGCTCCACTTAATTTGTTGTATTGTTTGTTGCACTTTGCCATGCCATGCATTTTAAACCAGACATGCATCATACTTGATTGTGCATCATGCCATATGTATGCTTGTGTGTTTACCATGTCGTTTGCTTCTTTCCGGCATTGCTTCTTAGTTCCGGTAACGTTGTGGATTGTGAGGATTCGTTTGACTACGCCCGTTCGTCTTCTTCATGGACTCGATCTTCTTCCTAGCGGGATCTCATGCAAGATGATCGTTACCCTGGATCTCACTACTATGATTGCTATGCTAGTTGTCTCGATGCTATTGCTCTGTCGCGCTTCCTACCACTTGTTTATGAAGCATCCCATTATGCCATGAACAACCTCTAACCTTTTCCACCATCCTAGCAGCCGTTGTTTGGCTATGTTACCGCTTTGCTCAGCCCCTCTTATAGCGTTGCTAGTTGCAGGTGCAGTGCAGGTTGTTCCATGTTTGGACATGGATATCTTGGGATATCACAATATCTCTTATTTAATTAATGCATCTATCACTACAAAAAAAATACACTTCCGTGATGATACGTGTTTGTCACAGTAGGTCGCGTTTTTTATCATGCATGTACATCCATGACAAATTTATGACAGAATCAAGATAGTCATACCTGTGCTGTCGCAGAAGTGTTCCATGACATTACCAAAATTATCATCACGGAAGTGTCCACTTCCATGACAATAAATCGCACGTCACAGAAGTGCTTTCGTCAAGGGTAACCGACACGTGGCATCCACCGTAACAGAACATCGTTAAGCTATTGGGTCGGATTTTGGATTCGATAACCCATTAACGGCCACGACCAATGCCAATTTTCCACGTGTAAAATTCTCATTGGCTGACGGATCCACGTGTCAGCTCCGCGTTGGCACAGGTGTCACTCATCCAATGGTCGAGATGGGCCTATGATATGTTGACATGTGGACCGGCCCAAAAGTGGCCCACAAAGTTTAAATGGGCCGGCCCAACCGAAGGCCCATAAGATTTAGCAGACCATAATGGGCCGGCCCAGCTAAAGGCCCACAAAATTTAGCGGACCATAATGGGTCGGCCCAGCTAAAGGCCCACAAGATTTTGCGGACCACAATGGGCCGGCCCGGCTCAAGGCCCACAAGATTCTGCAGACCATAATGGGCGGACCCAGCTAAAGGCCCAACATTCTCTGTCAAATCGGCCCGTCAATGGCCTGGTCTAAACTTGTCATCAATGCGGCCCATGGTCACTTCTGGCCCGTTAACAGTCTGCTAAGTAATTGGGCTGAATTACAGCCCGGTGTATTTCCGGCCTGTTAAAGGTCCGACTTCATTTGGGCCCATTTACAGGCCATCAAAACTTTTGGCCCATAAACGACCGTCAAGGATTTGGGTCATATTCGGCCATGTCTGTCATTCGGCCTGTTGTTATTTTCGGCCTGTTAACGCGGGACGTAAACCATGGGCCATATGTGGCCCAACGTCATATCGGGCCCATTAACGGCCCATATAAAAATGAAGATAATCTAGCCCGACCGAAGTTCCGGCCTGTTAAAGGCCCATGTATTAGGTCGGCGCATTTACGGCCCGTCCGAATTTCAGCCTATCAAATATCCGCATCATAAATGGGCCACCATTTTGGGCTGCTAAGTCCAGTGGGTTATTTGGCACAATCAGGGCCCAATCTCACTTTCGGTCTATTAAAGGCCCATGTTTTTTATGGGCTCGAGATATTTACACCTGTAAACGGCCTATTTTTACTGAGGGCCCAAATTATGTTTAGGCCCGTTAAAGGCCCACTATGGGCACAGGCCTACCAGAAACATTTGAAAGCTTATGCTAATTTAAGCCCAGGTATTTTTAGTGGGCTACATGCCAATTTCGGCCCATAATCGTTTTTAGTCCAATTGGAATGGGCCCGATGAATGTTGGCATGTTGGGCTCCTACGAAGCTTTCGGCCGAATACATTACTAAGATAAACCTACACTATACAAAAATAGTGTCGTAATTACTGCAGCCTGTGGCAGCATCATAAATGTTGTATCACAACAAAATAAATTCCAATCATACAACAAAAGGCCTGTTGGCATAAAGTTTACAGTCCTTCCAGATAAAAGCACCATCAGATGTATAGAAGCACAGATCATTTGACCTGAGTGCTAATGTTTCAGGCTGTAGAATCTGATGGAGCAGCACGATCTCCACCTTTTTTCTGCCATTGCTCTTCAACAATGAAGCGAATGTCTGATAGTCTAGTTTCAAAACCATTCATATCTTGACGACATTTCTCAACCACTATTCTTGTTTCCGAAACAACGTCCATTAGGGATTGGACTTGTGTCTGGAGCACAGATATATCACTCTGTCTAGCAGGAAGATTTTGTTCAGTAGGCGATTTGGACGAGGTTACCTTGATAACCAACCAGAATTATGCAGGAAGGTGCTTTTTGCACTGTTAGTGGAGAGATACTGACACAGTGCAGCAAGAGTTGACATTGTGCCTGTAGTAGCCTCGTCCTTCAGGTGGTTGTGGCTGTTCAATCATTTGTTCCATAGCTTCCTGAATGTTTGAACTTGTAGATTAGTGTACCGGATAAGTTACTAATGAGACAACAACAAACAAAGTAGGTTAAACATTTATACATAACTTATTTTGGTGAACTACTGTAATACATTAGCATGTATGTAGTGCCAACTACATAATAAAATCACTTTCGGAACATATGTCCATGTAGCATGCCTACTGTATTGTCTATTTCCTCACATTCATTGACATCTAAGGATAAAGAGACATAGTTTAAAGTAGGATGAACATAGTATGACATCATTCATATCATGGGCAAACAGATATAAAACAAATAGGCTATTTTATCATTGTGTGCGCACGTGAACATAACAACTAGATTACACATCAAGACCAGAAGAATATCCTTCATCTCTTTTAAACCATGTAAGGTGAAATGATACGTTAAGACAACTGTGTATAAAAGTGAACAGAGTAACTGACATTGGCTGCAAACCAAGTAGTTAAATGATCACAATACCAATCAGTTCAAGGCAGGAGGAGTAAGGACTTACAACAGCGGCTTGAGCTGATGTGCTCATACCCTTCATCTTGCTGGTGTGGCAATGCTTGAAGATTTGCAATGCATTCGATTCAGTTTCTTTTTGGTCCGCACGGGCTTTCCTCTGTATTTGGAACAAGTCAATATAGATACGATAATATGGCACCAAAAAAAGAAGGAAGTAGCAGCTATTTACAAGAGCCTCGCAGTGTGCAATATAGCTACGAGATCGTGTTGTCTATTGGAATTTCACTTTAGAACGGTTGGTTTTGTTCTTAAAACAGTTAGCCTAGAAGAAGATACACTTGTAAGGCACATACATAAATACAAGTTCAATATGTGGTCTGATCAAATACATATAGCCTACCTAATACTTTGGATCAGACCAGTGTTTAACGAGGGCTGTCCAGTCTTCATCTGTAATATATTCCACTGGAGATGTTTGGGCGATTTCATTGTTAGCCTTGCCTTAAAAGTGAGATTTTCTAAGGTGGTACTGATACTGTCGCAGAGTACACTGAAAAACATGAGTGCATGCTTGTTTAGTTGCATCATCTTTCAGATCCAACTTGAACCTCATCTGTTGAAAAGAGAATGTGAGTCTTATTAGGAGGAAGCTAGAAAGTATGGGACAGAGCAAGAAAATATTACTAATTGCGATGAATAACATTACTTACGGATAAATGGTCAAGGAAGGTGTTAAACTGGGTATTGTATTTCTCATTCCTGTACTAGATCCACATTGGGAGGATACGCGCATGACACCTAACGGCAACGGCTGCCTCTGTAGCATCACGTGGCCTTTTTAAACCTGCCTCAAAATGGATCTCCATTCTT
Organism: Triticum dicoccoides; assembly: GCF_002162155.2. Classification (NCBI taxonomy): domain Eukaryota; kingdom Viridiplantae; phylum Streptophyta; class Magnoliopsida; order Poales; family Poaceae; genus Triticum; species Triticum dicoccoides. Next base: position 289,082,432 of record NC_041393.1, on the reverse strand, counting down.
CCTCCTTTAGATTTTGTTAATCTGTCAAGCATTATCCCTGATGTCTGTTTCCGCTTGCGCCGTGGTGCTAGTTCAACAACGAATATGGAAAGTGTTAGTGTACATCAAACTATGAGAGTACATATAAAGGAGCATGCAACTGCAACTTGACTCGGTCAGGTACCGTCTTGGTGTTGATGCTCATGAGGTTCATCTGATCTTGCCAAGTCCTGTTGTATCAGTAGTGCTTCGAAAGTAGTGTTAGGTGTGAAGGCAGCTTGGGAACTGGCCAGTTCCGGAGCAAACGAACGAGTAACTAGTTGAGATGCTGGTATAGTTGAAGCAGATGCTGCAGCTGGTGGAGCAGGTGATACTGTGTTTGTAGATTTAGCCGGTGGACTTGGAACTTCTACTGCACTATAAGTAACAGCAGAATCTCGACGGCAGAACCTTTTCCGTTTCACCCGACGAGTAACAACACTCCCTACTATATTATTTTCCTTGCTCTTTTTTGACTTTGCCATGTCAAGCTGTACCCACAACACAAAGGAATAAAATCATTCTTCAGAACTCATTGATGCACGATACAAACAAGCAATACTTTGATGTAAGACAAACCGTATGAGGATGGAATATGTAAGAAAAACAGGACGACATGACATATTCACAGCTACGATGTGCAAACTAAGCAGAAGGATTTTCAAGAAAATAGAAGTAATGCAAGCTAGACACCATATGATAGATGCAACCAATATTACTCTTCCAAGTTAAAGTGTCTTGTCATAAGTGGAAATTCAAAAGATTAGAAGCAGTACAACGTAGAAATCAATGCAAGATGCAACCACTATCAAACTGCCATGTTAAAAGCGTCCAATCATGAGTTACTGATGCGGGATACACAACAGCAATACTTTGATGTAAGAACATTGTATGATAGATAGATGAAGTGTATTCTAGACACAGAAAGCCATGTATAAACTTAGAGCAGGTGCAATTTAATCAAAATAGAAGAAATACAGGCTAGACAACATATGCAACATGAAACCAATTATCACACTGTCAACTTAGAGCAAGCACCTGCGATGGTGGAGTGCGGGAGATGAACTCATCATGTAGACTTGGGACTTCAACTTCATTAGCAGTAGCAGTGGCAAATCTAGAGAGTCTCTGTTTGCGTCGGTGCGGAATACCACCAACATCCCCTAACTTACTCTTTTCCTTCCTATTTTCTGATATTGCCTTATGAAGTCAAAACCACAAGAAGATGAATAAAATTAGCTCTGCATAACCGGTTGATGCATGATACAGACAAACACTACTTTGATGTAAGGCGAGCGCAGGATAGGAGGATGGAATATATACAAAAAAATACAGCGTTTCATATTCACACGTACGATAGGAGGATGGAATATGTATGAAAAAATAGTAAGCGGAAGGCATTTCAACAAAATTATAAGAAATGAAAGCTAGGCACCATATGAAGATGCAACCAATATCACTCTATCAGGTAAAAAGTGTCTCGTCGTAAGTGCCATTTCAAGAAATTAGAAGCAGTACAAGCTAGAAGACAATGCAAGATGCAATCTACATCACAGTCCCAAGTTAAATGTGTCTTATGGGTAAGTGATCGTTGCAGGTATAAGTTGTAAGCTACGCAGATGCAATTCTACATAATCAGAAGCAATACAAACTAGACATCATACGGAAAACGCAACCACGTATAACAGTTCCAAGTAAGAGCAAGCACCTGTGATGGTGGAGTAGGGTAGATGTGCTCATCATGTACACGTGTGTTCTAGAAACAGGAACACGTGTCATATTCACAGGCATTATGTGTAAAGTAAGCAGATGCAATTCAAGTTAGAAGCAAATACAAGCTAGACATCATACGCAGCATGCAACCACATATAATAGTGTCAAGTTAGAGCAAGCACCTGTGATGGTGGAGTAGGGGAGATATGCTCATCATCTACACAGCTACGTTGACTGTCCACCCTTGTGTTGTCTTGCGAATCTTGTTGGGAGGATGGCGGAGTAGAATCTTTAGAGACCCCCTGTTTGAGTTGCTCCGAATGACCACCATCATCCACTCCTGGACTAATTTCCTTCAGCTGTAATGATTTTGCATTGTGAAGTCAAACCGATAAGAAAAAGGAATAAAATTCGCTCTTCAGAACTCATTCATGCATGATACTGATGAACACTACTCGGATGAAGGGCAAACACATGATGCGAGGATGGAATATGTACGAAAAAATGGACGGCTTGACATATTCACACCTATGATGTGGTAACTAAGCAGAAGGCACTTCAAAAAATTAGAAACACTGCAAGACACCATATGGAAGGTGCAATCAATATCACTCTGCCAAGTTAAAACTGTCTCGTCATAGGTGGCGATCATCAAACTAGAAGCAATACATGCTAGAAATCATATTCAAGACGCAAACCAATATCACACTGCCAACGTTAAAGGTGTCCCATCATAAGTGACTGATGCAGGATACACAAGAATAGTAGTTTCATGTAAGAACATGGTGTGATAGACATATATAGTATGTACCAAAAACAGGAAAGCGTGTCATATTCACATGTATCATGTGTAAGCTAAGCAGATGCAGTTTACACTAATTAGGAGCAATACGAGCTAGACACCACATGCAACATGCAACCAGATATCACACTGCCAAGTTAGAGCAAGCACCTTGGATGGTGGAGTAGGGGAGCGGAGACTTGGACCATGTAATGCACTATCAGTACAAGGAGAATCGGTACAGATGCTCCGTTTACGTTGCTGCAGAGGACCACCATCATCGCCTTCCTTACTCTTTTCCTTCCTCTTTCTTGATTTTGCCTTGTCAAGTCAAACCCACAAGAAAAAGGAATAAAATTTACTCTTCATAACTTATTGATGCATGATACTGACGAACACTACTTTCATGTAAGGCAGCCGCATGATAGGAGGATGGAATATGTATGAAAAACAGGACGGCGTGACATATTGACATGTATGATGTATAAAGTGTAAACTAAGCACATGGTGCTTGAACTTGTTAGAATCGATGCAAGCTAGAAACCATATGAAAGATGAAACCAATATCACTCTGCCAAATTAAAAGGGTGCCCTAACAAATGTATTTGACCAAATTAGAAGCAATACATGGCAACAGGCTAGAAATAATATGCAACATGCAACGAATAAAGGTGACTCATCGTAAGTGATTGATGCAGGATACAGAAGAGAGGTAGTTTCATGTAAGAACAAGGTTAACACATAGATGTAGTGTGTACCAAAAATATGAAGGCATGTCATATTCACAGGTATAGTGTGTAAACTAAGCAGATGCAATTTACCCTAATTAGAAGCATTACAAGCTAGACACCATATGCAACAAGCAACCACATATCACACTGCGAAGTTGGAGCAAGCACCTGTGATGGTGGTGTAGGCGAAGTGTTGTCTTTAGGTACAGAGAAACATTCAATATCTCCATTTAGGCTTGCTGTTTCTTGAGAATCATGTGGAGAGGATGAAATTGCATTCTTTATAAGAGTATTGCGTCTCATATTAACCCACGTGCGTGACTATCTCATCATAAGCGATAGGTGCAGGATACACAAGAACAGTAGTTTGATGTAAGAACATGGTGTGATAGGCAGATGAAGTATGTACCAAAAACAGGAAGGCGTGTCATATTCACATGTATAATGTGTAAGCTAAGGAGATGCAATTTAACAAATTAGGAGCATTGATGAGGGATACACAAGAAAAGTAGTTTGATGTAAGAACATGGTTAATAGAAAGACGTAGTATGTACCAAAAACAGGAAGGCATGTCATATTCACAGGTATAATGTGTTAACTAAGCAGATGCAATTTACCCTAATTAGAAGCATTACAAGGTAGACACCATATGCAACATGCAACGACATATCACACTGCCAAGTAAGAGCAAGCACCTACGATGGTGGTGTGGGGGGATTGTGGTGATCAACTAGAGAGCTGTGTTGACTATCTTCATTTAGCCTTGCTGTTTATTGAGAATCATGTGGGCAGGATGACACTGCACTCTTTAAACGAGTAGGGCGTCTCACACTAACCCACCCAGGTGACTGTCTCATCATAAGTGATTGACGAGGGATACAAAAGAGCATTAGTTTGATGTACGAACATGGTTAATAGACATATGTAGTATGTATCAAAAATAGGAAGGCATGTCATTATCAAAGGTATAATGTGTAAAGTAAGCAGATGCAATTTAACCAAATTGGGAGCAATACAAGCTAGACACCATATGCAACATGCAACCACATTTGATAGCGCGAAGTTAAAGCAAGCACCTGGGATGATTGTGTGTGGCAATTGAGATCATCAACTACGGAGCTACGTTTACTGTCTCCAACTGCTGACACTGCACCCATTAGAGCGCTGAAACGCTTAGTGCTTATCTTCGAATTACACTAGAGCGACTTCTGTCTTTTATTTTCTGCATTCATCAACACTGCGTCAGAGTCTGAAATACCCATGCATAAAAAAACAATAGTGTGAGTATGGGTGAAGTGTGTGCACAATTAGTATAGTGTAAAGGTAGCACATAGTAGGTCGGTGAGAAATAAATGACGGGAGACATATGATAGCTCTACAACATGCATGGCACACTCAATTACTACAGGATTCTACGAAAATAATAGTCGGCTGAAAGCAAATAGGTCAGTCCATTTTTTCTGCACCGTCCGATGTACAAAGAACAGGCAGATCGCCTTCATCTACCTCCAGCCAGTCAGTGTTGACGATCTTCCTCGAAATGCCAGCGACCACTGGCCCAGTATTCCTCCCCTGCCTGCGCCCTCCCCTCGACCTCATCGCACCGCCGTGCTTGGCACCGCCCCCCGACCATCCATTCAAGCCCCGCCGACCTCCAGATCAGGCGCAAGCAGCTCCTGCGCCCCACACCCCTATGATAGACACTGATGCACCGCTTCCTCGGGGAACAGGCCGACTAGGTGCTCCGTGCGCCTAAGCGGGTGCTGCTTCTTTTAATTGCGGTTCGACTGGCCCTGAATTGAAATCCAGGCGGGCTACTGACCTCTAGCAAAGGTGAAATAGTAAAATGGAGGAAACCTTGTGCATTTAGTATCACGAAGAAGATGCAGTAAGAAGCGCTCAACTAGTTTCTTTCGTGGGATGAATACGGTGTGAGCGAAGACGTAAGATTTGCACGAATAAGGGAAGTGGAGTACCTCTTTCTGCTGGGAGTGCTGTGTCCTCCTTCTGTTTTTCCGACAATCTTGTTGTTCGCCGGAAACCAGAAGTTGTGGAGGACGGTGCAGCCTTGGACGGACCCATGGCCAAGTTGTTGAGTTTGGTGCGATGGCCGTCTGTCGGCAGCGGGGAAGCAGATCCAAGGCTGCGAACGACGGCATAGCGGGAACAGCTCCGGTGCGGTGGACGGTTGCGACAGTGGAGCCGCAGCAGTGAGGCGCAGGACGGCGTGGTCGGAGTGGTTCTGGTATGGCGCACGTCGGTGTCGGCGTCGTGGAGGCAGCTCTGCCTCGGCTTCAGCTGCTAAGTCCTTGAGGGCGTTGCGGTTGCGGTTGCATTGGACGATGATGTCGGGGTACCGGCTCCGGCGTGATGGAGGAGGGTGGCGGTGGATTGGACACTATGGGGTGGAGGACGGATGTGGCTGGGGTTTCGCGGCTGGTGGAGAGGGCGTTTTCGCACCCACGGAGTATGAATGGGGAAACGGAGGGAGGCGGGGAACTAAGGGGGAACAATGTTTCGGTTTGGGACACACTTGTTTGAAATTTGGGGAAAGTTACAAACTTTGCCCTCATCTAAAATTTCGGACATATTGCGGGTTGGGGGTAGGACAGTCATGTTAGGTGTCCCAAATGTGGGCGGGATAGATTTCGGCCGAGCGCATGGGTGTTTAGGCACCCACGGCGTATGAATGCTTCTCGGAGGCGGTTGAGACTGACGTCTTAGTGAAGTTACAAACCTACCCCGGTTTAGACCTTTGCACATCGGGCTGATAGGCTACACAGGCCAAAGTCAGGACAGTAATTTCCTACCACCAAAACATTAGTCTCACGCGGTTTCGGGTGAACAAAGGCCTATTTGGTGCTTCGTTCAATATTTGGGAGCAGAAGCATTAACGTTTTCGGTTCTCTTGAATTGAACTTTCAGTATTTGTCAAACTTCACAAATATTTACTCTTGAAAATCCTAAAGCTACGATTATTTTGGAATGGAGGGGGTACTTTTTAATATACATTGTACATGAGTATATATTAAAAAATATGCAACTTACCTCAGTTCATGCATGGTTCCAGGTATAATCTCCTTGGTTGCAAAAAAAGTTAGATATGCGTACGAATATATATAGCATGTTCAAACTCACAACAAAGATTGATGCCCCCTTTTACATCTGATTTACAAATGCCATTATCTTGGGTTCAAATAGATGAATGCACTTCCTATGAATTCGAATCTTCGAAATCCCCTTTATGTTGAATTCGACATGTATTTTATTTCGTAGCTATCAATTTGGAATGTATCCATGCAAGTGACAAATGTATAAAGTGCTTCACACTAACAACATGGAGTGCACTAATTTATGTTTATATATGAATTGCAAAAGCATCCATTGCCTGTATTTCAAACCGCTCTCACTCTATGGATCGATAATATGAAATAAACACATGCATATGCTAGAATTCAATAGAGTATGGGTGTCTGATAGACCGATTTTCGTCCATACGCAAATTTGCAAAATTCATGATCTCATCCAAATATAATAATGCCATTTATATTTTAATTTAATGCGTAGAACCGCCTTTTACACGTAGATGCACTATGCCTCGCCCCGTTCTCACAAACGCGTTATATATCTCTCTATCTAACACATAAGTGCACACACTTTATATGCATCGGCATTTCTCTTTCACACATGCTCACAATCTCTCTCAGGGTGTCGGGTTGTCTCACGCACATGCTCTCTCTGTTTCTCTCTCTCTCTCTCTCTTTTCTGACTACTATGTACCACTCTTTTCACTAATCTCACTTGGAAAACACTATTTCTCTCACATGCATATATACACATGCACGATCTCTACTAGACCTCTATACGCACATATATGTGCCTACGTGTCTCCCGCACGCACATTATCTTTAGGCCTCTCTCGCACACATTGCCCCCCCCCCCGACACGCCTCTCTAATAGTAGTTGGCAGATATGATTTCATCATGTCATTCGGTAGGATATCCCTGGCTGTTAGGATGGATGGTAATACGAGGCAAAGTTTTACCCTAGTTCGGACCGGACCCTTGAAGTTGAAGAAAGAGCCTACTCCTGGGTACTGTATATTAGTGATAGGGGTGTGTACAAAGTACACGTGAACACCAGGCATTGTGCGTGTGTGTGTATACTATCGACAAACTAGCCCCCAAGCTTGTATAACATACTAAGGGCCTAGGGTTACAAATCATATATAGTCGGCTTATCACCAGTGGGGATAGAGTCCTCCGCGACTGTGGTAGCTTCGTGTTGTATGCCGAGTCCTCCACATGGGTCTCCGTATAACACGTCTTGGTCCAACCTATATGTGGCGCAGGATGGAACCGACCCATGAGTCTTCATGTTGAACCACCACAACTAGAAATGATGTTCCCACCACACCACACACGGAATCAGCCACTAAGAAAATAAGCATATACAATAGTACAACAGTATCTAGCTCACGATACGTCTCCATATTTTGTTGATGACACTGACGGACTTTGCATTTGATGCGTGCTTTGTATTTTGTTGACAACACTTACGGTCATTGCATTTGAAGCGAAAGCACGATATGGTCACTGGACTTCAGAATAAGCTCATCAAGTCACCACATACATTTTGTCGTGCTAACCAACATGTGGTTGGATGGTTAGAGGACAGTGGTTTCTCGAGCCCACCAAGGTAAAAGTCCCGGTGCTCGCATTTATCTTGTGTTAATTTCAGTATTTTCCGGCAATGTACGTTCAGTGGGAGGAGACGTTCCACTCAACTACGAAGCACCTATGGTGACTTCGTAAAATCTCAAGATCATATATGCTGGCCCACTCTCTCGAAGGTGCTCATATGGGTAGGGTTCGCGTGTGTGCGCCTATAGCGGTGAGTGCTTGCACGTATATATGAGCCCTTGCATCTGTACCGTGTTAAACAAATACATGTCATGATTATACTGTCACTGGCTCACCCGTACAACTCCGTATTTTGTTGATGACACAATCAATTGACCAGTCAAATGGCACAACTAGTGTTGCACCATTGGGGCGCGTAACCGTGGGGCCCACCTGTCAGCCCGTATATGAAAGAAAGAGATGGTAGTTTGAGTCTGTACTGTGTTAATAAAATAGAAGTACATTTTAGGGTGATCATACGGTCACTGGCTCACCATACAGCTCCGTAATTTGTTGATAACACGATCAATTAACCAGTCAAACGGTCCACATTCAGCAGCGCACATTACCATAGGTCCCACCCGTCAGCGCGTATATGAAGGACAAAAATGGTAATAAACTAGTGGTCGGTGGGTATTCGAAGTCGTGAGACCTCTGGTTGGCAGTCACCGGCGGTTGGGGGCGTTCATTGGGTGGTGGGGTGGGGATCCCCG
>NC_041393.1:289049914-289073196 GCF_002162155.2 Triticum dicoccoides | reverse complement strand
GTGTGGCGGCAGATCGGCGGTGGGGAGTGGTTTCGGGGAGGGCAGGCCGGCCGCGGGCGGCGGGGGCGGGCGGTTCAGCCGGTGGTGGCTGGCAGCTCAGGGGGGTGGAGTTTGATGATAAACTGGAGGCCCTTGATTTCATATCCAACGGCTGGAAAATCTAATGACCAGAGATGAAAAAGTCAGTCGACTGACGTGTAGCCTCACCCCGCACGTACACATGCACGCACGCAAGACACGCACGCATGTAGGCGTGCAACACTGACACGTACACACGCACGCATGCTGGCGTGCAACACTCACATGTACACATGCACTCACGAACACACACGCACGTATGCACCCATGCATGCAACACTGAAATGCACCCTTGCACGCATGCAACACTCGCACGCCTGCATGCACACAGCACACAACGCAAGACACACGCTCAACCTATACGTGCATGCACCCTTTGTTAAGGACATGGATTGTTACGGGTATTAATCAATCTTATCTGTGATAAGCAGAACATTGATGTTTTCATCGGTCTTTATGAATCACAACGTATCGAACGGGCTATCAACATAGTAGGCTTAACTACATGAAAAAGACGACGTCACACTCAATGAACAATCATCGGTTTATGAAATGCCCGCTTCTGACCGCCCTGGCCCACCAAAGGTTACTCTGCTGTGCGCTGCCTGCGTTGGGTCACTGACATGCAGGCCATGCACCCAAAGAGCCCACACGCCAGTGGAAGAACGGCGCGGTATCCTAGGTAAGAGTCGAGGGCGCCACTCGCGACACGCCCGGCTGAACACGCCTCCATGCCGCATTCAAACGCCTCCATGAAACCCGCCCGTGTGGAAGCTGAGAAACCCACTCTGGACACACGTCCGTTCATGACCGGGCCGGTGTTAAACACAACGCCGGCCGAGCTCCTCCCATCCGCCGTCTATTTAATCTCCTATTTAAACGAGGCCAAACGCCGGCCAAGAATCGCACACCTCCGCCGCTCCCCTATCTCCTCCACCATTTTGTCCACTCTTACAATGGCTTACGAAGAGTAGTTATTCCGCATCCAAGCCAGCTGGGTAGCCCGCCGGATACGAGCTATGCAGCTCGCTGATCCACCTCCCTCCCCTCGCCCAATGGAGCTAGTTGCCGCCCCAAGCCGGCGCGTGGTTCAATAACTCGCCGCTCCAGGCCAACTCGACGAGGAGCGGAGCACGGGCGTTGTTGCTGCTGTCCATGCTGCCGCCTCGTACTGCATCTCCCGTTTCTGTGGCCGATACTCCCATGCCGGCGGTCGCGCCATGCAAGCAGCGACAAAAGCCAGGTGCACGGAGAGCGACGAGTCGGTGGCCAGCGCCTCCGCGTCGGCCGCCATCATCGAGGAGAAGTAGAACACGGCAGGCCGCCGCCGCTTGGGTCCCATGAAGGCCACCACGGAGGCGACGTCGGTGTACACAGCAGGTGTCTTGCCGGATCCTTTTGTTGCGAGGACCTTCATCGACCCTACATGGGCTCCATGGAAGAGGGGAATGTTAGGATGAACTCGAGCCGGTGCTGGCCATGGCGAAGTAGTGGCCGGTGATGAACTCGAACTGGTGCCGGCCACCATCATCTTTGGCACCAGCCAATGATATCAGTTGGGAAGTGGGGAAGCGAGCCGTCCTTTGTGCTGAAGCATATACCTCCGGGGCTCCCGGCAGTCCGGTGATCGTGCTGCCGGACATGAGGAACACAAATCGATCGGCGGGCGACCATTTAGGCCAGGTATTATATACCTATGCTTTCCAGAACTAGCACCGCGTAGTTCATTTGAATGTAATGAAATCCATCATGTTTGTGTGAAAACCCGGTATTTTATATGATTTCCGTTGTTGTTTATATGAAATATCAGTTTGTTTACGTGTTTGCGTGAATTTCGTCCGGTTGGTTGAGTTGTTGTCATAATGTGTGCGGCTACGGTTGGATGGCGTAATTTGCGGGTCGCCGGTCGGTCTGCGGGCGGCTCGGGTGGTGTTGTGGGACAAAAAAACACAGCTCTTGCGAGCTCGTCTCCAATGTGCGCGCTGGAGGATGCATGACAGCATGAGCACCCGAGCCATTCCTCGTTCATCGGTGGCAAAAGCACCGGTGGACAAAAGGGTCGCCAATATTTTGGCTACCCCGGGCAAGATCCAAACAGCCCCTCCCAACAGATTCAAATCCCTCATTCGCCGTGGAATTTTGCCATGTGTTGTTTTCATGGACTAGCAAGATGCCCGTGCATTGCACGGAACATCAAGATGCATTTTTTTACAAACTCTCGCATGCATGCAAGGGATAATTAATGTCCTCCTTTGCTAGTACCACGAGGCAAACACCATTAATATTGCATCGATTAGTGTTAGTGGCCTTGTATATCTGCAAATTGTAATTTTGATAGCGGCCCCTTGTATATAAAAATGGAGGGAGAAATATGAGAGATAAGGTGAGGAGGAGTGGGGCGTGGTGTCGTGGTGGTGACTGGTGGTCGGACTGGGCGAAGGCATGGGGATGGATGGTGCATTATGTCTAGGTTTGTATCTCTCTCACACACACGCACGTAGGTGGGGGACGTGCACGAAGAGAAGAGGTGCATGCACGACACACGTACTCCCGTCTCTTTCCCAACCACACCCACGCGGGTACACGGTGGAGCTCATTTCTGTATGAAAAAGGTAGCCCACGTGGTAATTTGGCACGTGTATTGGTTGTCCACTTGGTGGAGGGAGGATCGTCTACCACGGGTGAACAAACAAATCGTGACTTGACGCACTATGTTAAATTAAAAAAAGAGGCAAACCATGTGGGCCTACCTTAGAGGCAAGGCTCTATACATTGGAGTACTTTTGATGTGTCCCGTCAACTCGCAGAACGAGGAGAAGCTTGCTTAGTACGCCGTCTCCCCCGCTCACGGGCGCGGTGGCTCGCAAGATGAGGTGAAGCTTACTACTCCCTCCGGTCCTCTTTTGTTTGCGTCTAAGGTGAAGCCAAGTTACCAAGGAGCGATTATTTCGTTTGAAATTGGACAGTTCTATCCCTGATGTGCTACCGAGAGATGCTGGGGTTAGTTTTTCTAGGCATGCATACCATTGGTTGAGCCTGCCCCACACCGGAATTCTCGCGCTGCATGCATCTCTCTCTCTTTCAAGTCTTCTTGCGTCTCACTCTTCCATGCCTGCATGTGTGTCACTCTATCTGCACGCGCACGCCTTGGGAAGGGGCGATTGGTATGGGAGAGAGAGTTGTGAGTTAGTACGGCTGCACATGCAGTCAAAGCGGAACAGATGGGAGGGGTACCAGTGGAAAGAGTGGGGTAAAGAAGCTAAGGCGCAGAGCTTTGAGGGGAAACTGAACTTTCTTAGGCGCAAACCAAAAAGGACCGAAGGGAGTACTACTATACGCCTTTACGCCCGCTCCCTCGCCCACGCGCGCGGTGGCTCGTAGCACGAGCAGAAAATTTTACTACTCCCTCCGTTTACTCCTCGTCCCTACTAGTTACGTACGTACTCTGGTTAGTACTCCCTCCATTTACTTATACAAGGCCACTATAAAAAAATACATTTTGCATCTATACAAGGCCACAAATAGTAATCGAACCTTTCCAGTTTATGGCTCAATTTCAAAATCTCTCCAACCAAGGTAGACGGTGAGTGGTCGAATTAACTTTGTAGTTTGCACAGTACACTCGTTTTTCTCAAGAAGTTATGTTTACCGAGGCATTAATTAGAACGAATGCATGAATGACCACTAAATTTCCATGAACTTGTACATGCATTGGTTAGTTTCCTCTTGACACTGCTTGTGTCGGGTGATCTAACGCACCTCGAAATCCAACATGTAATGGTACTACTACTAGTATAGTAGAATTGAGACTTATCAAACGGAAAAACAAATGTTTTTAGATGAGCCCTATAAACCCTAGTGGGTACATACTCCGTAAAAACAGATTTTTCCAAAACTAAGTCGCTCCCTTTCATGAATTCTGTAGTATACTCCTCCGTCGACGCTCCCTTTCATGAATTCTGTCCTTCCTGTCGCCGACATGTGGGACATATAGCAACCGGGTCGACGTGTCAAGCACCAAATAACAGTGCAGAACAGCAGGGGGGACGCACCCCACTCGTACCGGCCCAGTAGTAGTAATGAGCAATGAGACGTCAAATCACAATGCCGCACCTTCCAAGATGAACGAAGCAACCATTATTTCACACTTCGGCTCGACATCATCTCAAACCACGTACTAGAAGAGGGACACACGCATCGCCTTGGTACATCATGACACGTGGGACCGCATGACAGGCCATGCTCCCCCGCCGATCGCTCGGTAAAATCACCTCATTTTTACTAGTATACTTCCTCCAGATCGGTTTACTACATGGCATGCACGTCATTCTAGGTTGAGAATTTAACTGGCTATATATATATACATATATATATATATCTATGTGTGTGTGTGTGTGATGAACAGTATGCTAGCCTTTTAAAAATTGTATACTTTTGTACAGTAGTACTACCTCCGGCCTGGTTTATTAGTCCCCTATGTAGTTTGTGCTAAATTTTGACCAAAGATTTAACTGACAAAATGTTAGTGCATGTTAAAAAAAATTATAACGCTTGGTTCATATTCGAACATAGTTTTCAAATATATAATTTTTTGTGACATGCATGAGCATTTTGTTAGTTAAATTTATGGTCAAAATTTGGCACAGATTACAAAGAGGACCAATAAACCAGGACGGAGGTAGTACTCCACTATCGACGGATTGCACCATGGAGCAAAAATTGAAATTTTAAAAAAAGGTGGTACATATAGAGAGCGCTCGTCGCCAAATTATGCATATAGTACTATTAAAAAAGCTAGTACGTGCTTAATTGGGGTGCTAAATTCTATTAAAGAAATACTAGTACTAGTATGTACATACTGAAGAGTTAAAGTAACGAGAAGAAACATAACATAGTTCTGCTGGGGGCTCAGCACAACACACCCCTCAAATTAAACTAAGCACACCTAATATTAAACTATGCAACTAATCCGGTAGACACTGCATTAGAAGTTTAGAACCACCATAATGCAACGACACTGCCACCTTACTCGGAGTCCTCATCCACGTCCTCGACTTTGTCCTTGTCCCTCTTCCTCTTGGCCGATACTTCTTTGCTTGAACCGCCAACTTGGTGTTGCTCTTCATCAAACCCTTGTAGATATTCAAACAAAGGTAGCCATCCATTGCAGCGTACTGGATGTGGTCTATATCTAGTACATTCCGCTGCCATGCATGACGATGAAACGTGTATGGAGGTTTCTCCATTTTACCGTACGAAGGATGAACCATGGCTCCTGCCAGGGTCAGCATTGAAGGCTGACGAGAGGGCACCAGCCAATTCTTCTGGAGGTCGAAGGGGTTGCCTACAACGAGGCCTATCCGACGCAGGACTTCTTTGTCGTTCTTAAAGTCTACAGTAAAGAATTTGACTATTTTGTCCTCAAGGAAGTTCTTAAAATCCTTGCACTCAACGTCGGCATGGCATATGTGGTAGACCAAGCAAACATTATGTACGCAAACCTGGATCACGGCGGGCTTCTTCCTCTCTTCGTCCTTTAGATCCTTCTCTCGTACCATGACTGTGGTGTACTCAACATCTAGCCCAGCGACCCACTCATCATGTGAGTTTTCGAACATGCGTCTAAAGCGAGAAAGGCATCCTTTCACCGTCGCAGAAGTACGGGTGTAGATGATGTCGAACTCATCGCCGGTGATGGTTCTAACTTTGTACTCACCGCCGATCGGGGAGATTTGAGACGCCATGGATTTGGGAGGAGGGTTAGGATTAGTGGAACTGCCGTAATGTACTAATGTGAATGGACGGGACGACTAGGAGCGAACCGCCATAATATTAAAGGACGTGCGGGGACGAGTAGGAGCGAACTGCCAGCGTGCGAACGGCAGGGTAGTGGCTTTCCATTCTCCCATGATACGGGCTTCCGAGTGCCCTTGGATCTGAGATCGAACGGTTGCATGGCGTGATTATAGACCTATGGGTGAATATCCTATCCTGGAGGGTTATTCTTAAAATTTTCAACAACTTAGCATGCGACCGTTTGATCTCAGATCCAAGGGCTGCCAGCAGCCCGTATCATGGTCGCGCCTACCACGACCGTCGCGTCGCTCGCGCGGTCGCGCCCTTGGAGATTGAACACGGTGCGTTAGGCTATCTAATGTTGGCATGTCATACATAGTCATCACTTAGTCACTCATACTACAACAAGGTTGGCTATACGTGTTTTTTTACTCCTCTCTCTCTCTTTCTTCGTACTCCCTCCGTCCCATAATATAAGAACGTTTTTGACACTAGTGTCAAAAACGTTCTTATATAATGGGACACAGGGAGTACTAGTATTTATTGCATTTGCCAAGGAGTGACCTCTTCCAATGAAATGGTGTTGCTAAGTTTGCTTAATTTAATTAGCTATAGACTCAAAATTGTCTTTTCACCTAGGTACACGCACTTAGCACCGTTTCTTCCTTGGGTCACCAAATTAGACTCTCTCTTCTTGATTAACTTGCCACATCAGACTTTATGCCTATGTGGCAAGCTTAAGCACCTGTAGGAGCAAGTAAGTACAATAGTGCACTTTACATGGCATTTTTGCATATGTGGAGGAAAGAGAGGCAAGAAAAAAGTGGAGAAGTGGGCTCTCATGCAAGAGCCAGCCTCTACTACTACATGGTGTAGCATTTGGAGAGGCACCTGTGTGGAGGTGGTCAGGAATCGGGAGACTCACGCCGGTCCGCCGCAGTTAAAATGATAATGGCAAGTCAAATCACAGGGCCCCAACTGTCCAGCAGTAACTCACTGTCAAATCACACAGCCCTATGTTTGCAGCAGCCTACTCCCTCGTCTTCTCGCATCTCTGTCGAACCGACTAGGCGGAACTGCCCCGCCTACACGTAGGAAAAGCCCCGCCCTCGACTTTTAAATACAACTACTCCCTCCATCTAGGTGAGTAAGTCATCTTACGAAAACCAAATAATCCCAAAATACTAAGGCGCGGTGCATTAACTTCTACCTCGTTTATTGTTTCTTCACATATCAACCAATAAGAATGCAATGATATACTTTTTGTGACATAGTAACTCATATTTAGTTAGTCAAATGGATGACCTAGAACTACGTGCAGGCCCTATAAACCGAGACGCCTACAAGTAAAAAACCGAGATGGAGAGGGTAGTTCAGCACGTATCTTTTTAGATCAATATAGTCGGGATTCACCAAGGAGCAAAACCAAGTGGTAGGCTGCTGCTGTCGTGTTGGCGTAGCAACTCAAGCAGGGTCAGTCCGCACACGAAATGGCGACACACTTAACAGGACCCCTTCGGCAAACATATGGCTCATCCACCATCTTGTTCCACGTGCGATGCACCAAATTACAGTTCAGAGCAGCGGTTGGAATTGGAGGCACCCCGGTCGTAGCGCCACAATAGTAGAAAATGAGCGATGAGGGGTCAAATCACAAAGCCTCACCTTTCCCGCATTACGCTGGATGGATGAAGCAACCATCATTTCACTCTAGCGCGCAAAAGCATAAACAAAAGAGAAAACAATGATGCGTGCGGCAGCTACCTAGGGCACCCTAGGGTAGGGGTCTCCACTACAGATCCTTTTTTTAAAGCGCCTCCACTACAAATCGGCTTCTCCCTCGTCCTCTTGAAGAAAATCGATGATGAGTGCGGCGGTAGGGTTTGTAGGAGTACTATGGCGTGCGGGGCCACGTCGTAGTAAACGGGTTCGAGTTGACGCATTAAATATGTGTGGGCCGCTTGGTTTTACGGGAACGAGGCATTATTTTGGGTTCGGGGACCAGTGGAGATATAGCACGTACAAAAAATTGTGGACGTAGGTTCGACCGAAAGGCAATGATGCATGGGCCCTGCATTTTGATATACCCGGGGCCGCGTGAAATTTGCTACTCTACTCAAAACTAGTAAGGTACACATGTATTGAACGCATGATATTTCGAAACCAAATTATGAATAAATACACACTATAGCATGTAAAGCTTTGAGTCATATATGCATGATGTAGATGTTCGTTTAGTTCTTATAGTTCATCTCATTCAAAATCAATTATTTTTATAAAAATGTTAAGATTCATGGGGTTGTGCATTGTAAATCATAAAGTAAAAAACAAATAATGGCAATTCATTTAGAAAAAGAATCAATTATGACATAGAAGATTCTAGAACGAAGGAGAAGTGCTTGTGTTTTGAGGTTTGTGCATTATGCTTAAGTTCAACCATGGAGTCTTCTAAATTGTACATGTGGCATATCTGGTGGAATGTTGATGATATCCAACGGCCAGTAGTGCTCGGATTTGCCCATCTCTGTTCTGTCGGGTTAGCTTCATCCAGCGACCATCTTTCAAAGTTATTGGCACACTATATAGTTCCTGTGCCATAGTTGCATGTTTTGAAAAAAGCTAGTAGTGTGTTGTACTATCTATTTAGGAATAGAAGATGTATACATGGAAGTTGTATGGAAAGAGATGACATGGAGGATCTCAATTCCTATGAGTAGGGATTGGAAAAGAGATGTCATTTGGTTCACATCATAGGAACTTTTCTATTGAATCTAGAGATGACATGTATCTCAATTCCTATGAGGAGGGATTAGTAAAGAGATGTAATTTGGTTCATATCATAGGAACTTTTCTATTGAATATACGCTAATGTTTATTTTCCTTTGAAATTAAGGGAGTATAGGAATCCATTCATATGAACCAAGTGGCTCTAAAGCTATAGAAATGATATCATGTTTATTTCCTTTGAAATGTAGAGTATATGAATCTATTCCTATGAACCAATTGGCTCTAAAGGAAAAAATCCTATAAAAATCATAACATATAGAGTTCCTATGATATTCCTCGACACTAAAGGATGGTTGAAATTGCTGCGGGTGATACGATGGTCTTTCTTTGTAGACTCCTCACCCATCTTTATAGTTAGCTCTCGAAGATGAATGAAATGATATATACAGGGTATTCTACATGTGCAATTTGGTACACGAAAACTCGGTAAAAGTTTGCGAGGTTCTAATTTTCAATAAAGCTATATGCACTGCATTTTGGAACGGAGGGAGCATATAGCAGTTGCTAACACTCACGTGGAAGATTTGTGTGTAGGAGGAGTGGCTGTTCTGTTAAATGACATGGCAAAACTGACACTGCCGGATGCCGATCTAACGGTTCTTACAGCGTTCGTCAGGAAAAGGCTTGTGGCGGACGCTTGTCGGATAATGATTTATGGACACATGCATTGCATTGATACGTGCCCCCCTCTCTCACGCACACGCACCCTCACGAGTCACAACTCTCCCGAGTCCTCTCACAGACTCGCACGTGTCACCCATCGTCTATCTTCAGGTAGACGTCACGCACATATGTGCTCTTCACACCCTACCCTCAGAACTTATAAAAAACAAAAGACGGCGCACACATTTTATTTTAGCTCACACGTCACACACTTATATTATTACTCTTGCGGCGAACGTTCTTTGGGCATAGTATATATTGTACTCTCACGAAGAGAAGCGGTGCACGCACACACTAGTTCGCTCACACCCACTCGCGGGTACACGTAGGAGCGCATTTTTTTGAAGCCGGTACAACAAAATCACTCCACTATATATAAAAGTAGGAGCCTTAGCGCTTGCTTTACTAGGGTTCCTCTCGTTCACTCTCTCATGCTCTCCAGATCTAAGCAAGCATAGGTGGCCACACTCTCTCTCTCAGCTCATGGCTGGTCACAAATCCGGCCAGACAACCTCGACCGGGGCAGGGGTGTAGGTGCATCGTTCGTGCTGTCGTCGGCGGCGAGGGAGGAGACCAATGGCTGCCCGCGTGTCCCGATCGGCAGCCGTGTCGTTCTCTCCGAGAGAGCGCCGGCTCGGGAGGGCCTCCGACCCCTTCTTCCTCCCTGCGGTATTGTGGCCAAGATGCGGCCTCCCGACGTCGTCTTTGCCACATGCCAACGACCCTCAGGTATATATTCCTTCGAAACCTGCCTTGCTCTACTACCCCAGCTCTTCCCCCTTCGTGTGGATCCTTTTCTACTTCCGTCCGCTGTTCCAAAGCCACCTACACTTCTACTATTATTAGAAGTAAAGCTAGTTCATACAGTCAACTCAAAGCGTTGGTTCAAACAGGGAAGAAAGTGGGAAAGCTGTAGCATGAATCTAGGACTTGGTTCTAAGAGGAAACGGGGGAAAGTAGTAATATATGTCACTGTTTATATAACCGTATTTCGTATTTGCGCAAATAGGGATGCCTGTCTCCATATCGTTTCGGGATTCTTCGTATCGTTTCTATCCACGCAATCAAAAGCACACACCTCAATTTTAGTACAACTGCGCAAAATGAGATGGCTATCCCTTGTTGTCGTCGTCTAACCTCCAGTCTTCAAGGTATTCCTACATTGGTAGTAACTAAGGTAGAATGACCAACGCAATCTAAAAGAAGCTGATTCATACGTTTTACTTCCTGATTGCAGTGCAGGGATGAGCAAAAACAACTGCATCCTAGCCCGGAATGCACTTTCTGCCAGTTCTTCCACAGACCGAGGACTAGCTGGCACGGCTGCACAACGGTTTTTTGGACAGGTGCGCGGAGAAGAGGCATTGTGGTCTGCTTATTTTTGCAAATAACGGTGCTTAAATTTAGTGGAATGCACAAGCATTTCAACTGGTCAGTACACTTCATGGTTCAGTTCAGCATTCCAAGTGAGACCACAATTATAATTGGTTATTCTGGAATGAGAGAACCTAACCTTGGATGGTGGCAACAAGAAAAAACCAGAGTGAACTCCAGGAAATTTAAGCCTGCCGGGAGGCCCTTTGCTCAGAGAAGCCTTTCTTGTTTTTTCCTGATTTGTAAACCTTCTCACAACTTTGTCTTTTGCTGTGAACTAGTATATGTTTGTTATGTTCTATGAATCATTGAGAGGTATAAAACTGCTTAACTTGTGCTTTTCAAGATTTTTATGAAGACGAGTTTAATGTGAGTGTTCCACATGAGCGCTGGACTAGCGTTGAACGTTTGGAATTTATTACATTGTGGCCTCAGTTAACTGCATGAACCACTGTAACAAGATACATAGTTGCTTATATGCCAGACAGCAGATTGTTGATTGTTAGCTGGTCGATAGCCTAGTGTTGAAGCGAGCTGAGCCAATGTGACGTGTTTTGCACAACTACTTACAAGTGGGGTAGCACCAACAGTGTTCACAAGTACTGTACTTATGTATACGTCGGCGCATGGTTCTCGAATGAGTGCTCTATTTCATCAAAACACACACTGCTCGTATGATAAACCGTGACAACTTATGTCTTACCATGCCATATTCATGAAAAAACTAGTGAGGACGCATCTGTTTCGGCAACAATTACGATGGTTCTCACATGATTCACGGGCATACAAAAGTAGCAGCAGTTCCCATAGACGGATTCAAACAGAGTACTAGCCTAGAGGGGTCGATAACAGGCAAGGTTCGAATAATTAGACACAATCCAAACTACTATTAAAACACTAGCTGGGGCAACTATTTCATGCCTCGATCTAATTTGGGCTGGACACAAGACGGACCTTGCCATGAACATCATCGAGGACGTCCCGCAGCAGCTCAATCCTGTGAACCTTCATGAAGCAACCTTGTGGCCTTGCCACTGATAAACTTGTTTGTGGAGGCATGCCATGTCATCTTCCTGCGTAAGCTTGACAAGAACAGTATGCCTGACAAACGAAGGAGTAGCTTTGAACTTCTTGTGCTTCAGTACACCCTGGACAACACGCCTGACAACAGTGAGGCTGGAATACACCTCTCCATTGGTATAACTGCAAATGGCTTCCAGGATCCAACAGCCTAAGAACTCTGTTTTCCCAGTGCGTATATTTAGGTCGTCCGCCTCATAGCTAGTGACATGCACAACCACACAATCCTTGTCTGCATCAGGGCTCTAATTGAAACAGAAACAAATTCTGAATTACTTTTCAGTATAAGAAACACAAGTTATTTAAACCACTATGTATAGCATGGCATCGAAGGTAATAAAATTTTGCATTATTAATCACCACGTACTTACTTTTCTAAATAAATCACCACATACTTAGATGAAAAACCACAATCGAGATCGGCAAAGAAGGAAATCACCTTGCGCAGCTCAGCGGGGGGGGGGGACACATCCTCGAAGGGGGAAAACTGCTCCTGCAGTGTCACGGGGGCTGTAACCTCAAACAGGGCATTGACCATCTCAGTAGTGGCCGTGAGCGTATCTGGGGTCGGCTCGGTGGTTGCCTCCATCTTCTTGGAGCTCTCTATCTCGTGGGGATCAGCCTCCCGCGTCTTCTCCAATATCGGCAGATCTTTGCCTGGTTCTTCTTGGTCCATAATGAAACTGACAAATACTAGGAGACCACTGAAAGGAAAACACAATCGCAATGACAATGAAACAAAAAAGAGAGTGAGGATCGGTTACTGCTTTGCAAAAGTTCTTTTTTTTTCTCCGAATGAAAATATACCAACATCACGGATCCGCTTACCTTCCCTTTGTTGGGAGAGAAGAACAGTGGCGGATGCGAGTGTTTCCTTTCTTGAAGACGGTGAGGGAGAAGGGGATTCAGCGAAGAGTGAAATGATGGTTGCTTCGTCCGTCAAACTTAGACTGCGGGGAGGTGGGGTTTTGTGATATGACGGCTCATTACTGCCGCGCTACGATCGGTTTGACTCTCTGCCTGCATACTGCCTTCTAATTTGGTGGATGGCATATGGTCCCGCGCGCTGCATGGCCCGCATGTCGGTGAACAAAAGTAGAACGACATTCAGTAGAGGGAGACGTTTCAATGACCTAGGAGGATCCAGAAGCGGTAGAGTGTCTCCACTGTACTAGTAGTAATTGTTTTTCTGGGTAGCTGTAGAGTGTCTCCATTGTACTAGTAGTAATTGTTTCTCTGGGCCCAAGACAAAACAGCCAATCCACACTAGTAAATAGTAAAATCAATTCAAAAGGCGCTACCCACACCCAGCACCCCCCCCAAAAACCTGGGTGCTCTTCTTCCTCCTCGCTCCCACCCACCTCACGTCAGCTCGCTCCACTCCTACCCCCAAATTCCTCACCTCACTCCTACAGAAAACCCCAGCTCCCCTTCTTCCTCACTCCTACAGAAATGCCCCAGCTCCCCTTCTTCTTTGCTCGCACTACAACTAGGCTCGTCATTCGTTACTTTGCTCAAATCCGTGAGCGTGACGCGACACCCTCGAGGAAAATGGAGTCGGCTGACCCCAGTGCTAAGAAGATGAGGCTCCTGCCAGCGGTGATGCCTGTTGTAGATCCCGCACCCGGCAGCGCGGGGAGAAGCGGCGACCCCGCCCCCACCGGATCCCAGGAACCCGTAGAATCTCGGGTGGACCGCATCGGCGATCTCCCGGACGCCGTCCTTGGGAAGATCATCTTGCTTCTCCCCACCAAGGATTGCTGCCGCACCCAAGTACTCTCAATTCGGTGGCGCCCTCTATGGCGTGCCGTGCCCCTTAATCTCGATTGTCGTCAGCTATCTCTCTTCAATGATTTTGAAATCCCCAGAGCCATCATCTCCTCCCACCAGGGCTCCGTTCAAAGCCTCTGCATCCCGTCATGCTACCTGAGCAAGCATACCATGCCCTGCACGGTGGACACCTGGCTGAAATCCCCTGAATTCACAAAACTACAGCTGCTTGAGTTCTACTATTCCCCTAGAAATCACATACCACATACTAAACGCCATGTACTTGTGCCCTCAGCACCGATGTCCATCTCGCGGTTTTCCTCCTCTCTCTACACCGCCACCTTTGCATTGTGCTACCTACCACAAAATCTAGTACTAAACCTTCGACTCCCATTTCTCAAGAAACTTTCACTTGTGTGGGTTCGTATATCGGAGGCCTCATTGCACAGCATCATCCACTCCAGTTGCCCTGCGCTGGAGTGCTTGGTGCTTGTTTTCATAGTTAGAATTGTTTGTCTCCAAATAAAGTCGCCTAACCTTGCAAGAATTGGAATTTCTTTTGACAGAAGGCAGATCATCATCCAAGATGCCCCTTCACTTCAAAGCTTGATCCTTGATTACAGTTATTCACCGTTGCAAATAACCGCCCTCTCCGCGCCTAAACTGGAGACCTTGGGTGTAATACATGATCTCTGTGCTCATTTCAATATGGTGTTTGGCTCCACAGTTCTTCAGGTACTTTATATTATCATCTACACTTGTAACCATAAGCTGCATTTTAAATTTCTGCCCATAATTTATATATCATCTTGGAGTACACATTTTGTACTAATATTATGTTCTATGCTCAATGAAGAGTTTCTCCATGGATGGCCTATCAATGGTGCTGGATTCTGTCAAGATCTTATATATCCAAATGAGTAGTTTTGATCTGAACAAGATTATTGGCTTGCTGCAATGCTTCCCATGTCTGGAGAAGTTGTATATAAAGGTGATAATTTCACGCACATTGGAAGCCCACATATAGTGTACTAGAATTAACCGTTCAGCTGTTGCTCTTTCGACACTCTTCTTTTAGACCTTAACTGTTTTCAATCTTCATGTCTATTCAGGCAACAGGTTGGGGTAAGAAAGTTATAACCAATCGGTGGATTCGTAAGCATTGGGATTTTCTCACTTCTCATGAGATTCGATTGAAGACAGTAACGCTAGAACAATATGTAGCCAACCGTGCAAACACAAGATTTGTCACATTCTTCCTGCTGAATGCGAGGTTACTATTGTCCATCAGGCTTAAGTTTATCAGCAGCATGGTTTTGACGGATGGGTATGTCGAAGAGCAAAAAAAGGAGTTTCAGGTGGGCAAAAGAGCTTCTGAACGTGTCGGGCTTCTATTTACAACATATTGTGATCATAATCCAGTAAATTTTATGACCCAGGATGTTCATTCTATGGACCTGACCGATCCATTTGACTGTGACTGCCAAAAATAGTGCTGGAGTTAGATGTTGTTTCCCTTTTCAATCTGGGTTTTTTTGTAAACCTGATGAACAATCAACCCTCGTGCTTTTGTACAGTTTGTAAGCTGGAGTTAGATGTTCCTACCCTTTTCAACTCGGCTGTGACTATCATATTTTCTTTGAAACAAGGCAAATGGCTTGCCATTCGTTTAATTTAGAGTGAAATATTGTAACAAATCACAACCAAGGGAAATAACATCACTCACGCCGGCTGCTTGAGCCCACTATGCATTACAGAAGCCAAGTGATTAGCCCCCACTAGCACCCACCAACTTATTTCGAACTAGCACATCAAATGGGCTGTAAATTTTCATAGGAAAGGCTGCATGACCGTGACAGATTTGGATTCTGACATTTGGGACCCGCGAGGAAATAGCCTATCCAAGGTGGTGTCGACTTACTAGCCACTCAACAAACTTCTGCCTACTAGCCGTTGGATTGACATCCAACATCTGTCGTGTATCTTCTATCTCTTGTCTTCTTCTTCCTCCAGCCGCCCAAACCAAACCACCCCGTCGGCTCCGCCTGCTCCCGCCTCCCATGGCTGGCTGCGCCATCGCCGCCCTACCGTATGTACCCTCCAATGTTGGCCAGTTCCTCCCTCTATTCCCCCACACATCCTGTTATTCTCCGACGACGTCAGAACCAACATGCACCCGTGCCCGAACTAGTCAACCCTCGTACTCCCCTCTGCCTGCGACTGGACCGGCGCATCTTCAATGGCTCCTGTTCGTTCCGTCCGAGGCCTCGCCGTCGTCCTCCGCCTTGCAGCCTTGGTTCGCTCGCCGTGCGCGGTGTGCCACCCTCTTGCGTTGTCAATGTCGTCAACAACCGAGAGGAACAAGGAGATGACTGTACATGGAGAGGATGACAGTAGGGACCCACCAGCGGCATGGCAGTACACAAGCAAGTGCCTCTATAGTACAAGCCCAAAAATATGGTTCCTCCTAGTCCTAATGGTTGGACATCTGGGCTCACGCCATTCTCAACATAGTCAATAAACGAGAGAATTACACTACGAGTGGCTCACACTAGGGATCCAGCAAGCCGTGCAGTTTTTTTTTGAGGAACAAGCAGTTGTTATTTATACTAGCTTTAGCGACGGACCAGGGTAACAACGGGGCTGTGTGGGGGCTGTGGCCCATCTAGCCAGGGTTTTATTTATGTTTACCACATCATGAGCCCAGTTGTGTTTTTTTCTTGCTGAAAATGGCTAGCCCAATTCTGTTTTTTTAAAGAAATACCCAAACAAGGCCTACTTGCTTTATCGGCCCTGCTGGGCTGCAAATCTTTCAAGACAATGAGAGTTTCATTCGGTTTGCCCAGAAATGGCCTGTACATTTTTAAAACACATCAAACCGGGTATTAGTTTCAATTTTTTTCATCACAAGATCTTAAATTCCATTGATTTTTATGCGTGGACAATTATTTGGATTTTATATTTATATAAATTATTTTTCAAAATAGTTTGAATGTGAATCGATATTTCTGGATTAAAAACAGTTGATCGCATCGAAATATGCAAAATTTCATATACTTTTTAACCGTGGCCACAATATGGGGTGTAATTCTACAAAAAGAAGATGGGCTCCAAAAAAATCTTAAGAATTAGCAAATGGGCTGTACATTATTAGAAAAATGGCAGATGGGATGTATGCTGTTTTCCACAGATTTGA
The DNA here is from genome assembly GCF_002162155.2 of Triticum dicoccoides. Taxonomy (NCBI): domain Eukaryota; kingdom Viridiplantae; phylum Streptophyta; class Magnoliopsida; order Poales; family Poaceae; genus Triticum; species Triticum dicoccoides. The sequence continues at coordinate 289,056,452 of NC_041393.1, read as the reverse complement.
GGCTGACTTGTGCGCCTACTACAGGTTGACGCGTATGCTTTCATAAAAAAAAGGTTGACGCACATGCAACACCCTGTCAACTTAGTCAACCCACGAGAGCAGTAACTGTTGGATGTCCATCCAACGGCTGTCGTGCTTCTTCAATCTCTGCTCTTCATGCTCCAGCCGCTCAAACAAGCACCGGCGGGACTGCCTGCTCCCTCCTCCCGCGGCCGGCTATGCTGCCGCGCAGGCCTCACGGTCCCACCGTACTCCCATTGCTGGCCTAGACATCCCTCTACTCACCCACACATGTTGTTATTCTCCGGCGACGGTAGACGAACCAGTAAACCCTCGTGCTCCTTCGCGTGGGAAACAACTGCCGAGTATTCCCTGGCTCCATGTCGTTCCCTTCCTAGGCCTCGTCGTCGTCCACCGCCCTGGTGCTTTCGGCACGGCCTAGTCAACGTGGTTAATGAACGACATCCATCGGAAGTGGACTGTACGTGGAGAGGCTGACAGCTGGGTCCACGGCCGCATGCAAGGAAATGCCTCCTTATTACGCGCAAAATAATGATTCCTCCACCTGACAGCTAGGACCCACAGGAAGGACCTCTGTATTTCGCGAAAAGACGTTCCCCCCGCTGACAGGTTGGACCAACCAGCTATATCTTCGCACGCAAGGAAGTGCCTCCTTATTACGCCCAAAAAAATGAATACCCCCTGCTAGCTGGGACCCACCATATTGTTGGACTGACTTGTGGGCCTACTAAGTTGACGGGGACGGAGGGCTTTGTCAACTTAGTCAATACTCCAATGACCGTATGATGTCCATCCAACGGCCATAGTGCTTCTTCAACCTCTGGTCTTCTTGCTCCAGCCGCCCAAAGCAGCGCCCGTCGTGTCGTCTGCTCGTGCCTCCCGTGGCCGGCTGTAGTACCACCTGCTCCTGCCTCCCGTGGCCCGGCTCCGCGTCGTCCCCTTCCTAGGCCTCACCGTCGTACACCGCCATGGTGCTCTCGGTGCGGCGTGGTCAATGTGGTCAATGACCGACTTCCATCGGAAGAGTACTGTACATGGAGTGGCTGGCAGCTGGGTCCACGACAGCCACAAGGAAGTGCCTCCTTATTACACGGAAAATAATTATTCCTCCACCTGACAGCGGGGACTCACTGGACAGGCCACCAGTATTTTGCGAAAAAAATCATTTCCCCCTGACTACTGGGACCCACTAGCTACACCTTCACACGCAAGGAAGTGCGTCCGGGCAAACAAAAAGCGATTCGCCCCCCTGACTTCTGGGACGAATGGGAGAAGTTGCTTACAAATTGGAATTGCCCGAAGGATTGTCAGGAGTTCACGATGTGTTCCATGTTTCCCAGTTGAAGAAGTGCCACGTAGAGATGGCTGATATACCGCTGAGAGATACAGTGCCGCTGGAAGCGATTCAGTTGGATAGTGATTTGACCTATGAGGAGAACCGATCAAGATTCTTGAGTATGCCAGCCGAGTCACCCGCAACAAGGTTATCAAGTTTTTCAAAGTTCAGTGGAGCCACCACACCGAGGATGAAGCCACCTGGGAGCGAGAGGAAGGTCTGCTGAAAGACCACCCTCACCTATTTTCTAGCCAACCCGAATCTCGAGGGCGAGATTCATCTTAAAGGAGGTAGGTTTTTAACATCCCAAACTTTCAATTTGGAATGTTATACATAGATCATCATTGCATATCATATTTTATTGCATTTTGGCTTGATCCGAGAAATTTCACGCAACTCAAGGACCCACGGAGAGAGTTGGGAATTTCGTTATTTTCATATTTGGGTTTTCTCAAATTTTGAAAATATGATCCTTTGATTTTATTTATTTTATCTTCAATTATTTCTACTATGAAAATATGAGAGAGGGAATAAAATGACTTTCCCAAAATAAAGAAATATTGAGGATTTGATCAAAAAATCAAATAAGATTTTATTTTGGAGTTTATTGCTATTCTATTTTGAATTTAGGAAAAATGCGCGTTTTTCAAAATTGCATTTAGGCCCCAAATAAATATTCATATTAACCGTCTTGATTTTAGAAGTCGGGGAAAATTTATTTCAAGATTTTTGGAGTCCGTTTAGTATTTCTTTTATTTGTTTTTCTGCGCGTAATGTTTAAAAAAAATGAAAACCGACTTTGGGTCGTGTTCGGCCAGGACTCCGCCTGGTCGGGGCCTTTATAATGCGCCGCCCGAGCCCACTAGCCGCTAGCCCGCCCCCGCCCCGAAACCCTAACCCTAAGCCGCCGCCGCCGCCGCCTCGGACGCCGCCGCCCCGCCCGACCCCACCGCCGACCCCGCCGCCCCTCGCTGGAGTAAGCCGCCGGCGGTTTTTCTCGTGAAAACTGATCGGTTTTTACGCCGGTTTTTCATTCGTTTTTTTTAAACTAGATCCGTTTTTTTCGGTTTAGTTTATTTAGCGGACGTTCGTCCGTGCGTCCGCTATTATTTCTGATCGCGATTTCCGATCTGTTTTTCGTTCTAGTTTAACTTTTCGCTCGTTTATCGGAATCAGGCGATTCAAGCGCCTAGAGTTTCGTCTCGAAACCCTCTTTCCGATTAATCAACTCAAACAAATTTTCGCTACTATAAAATTTGACTTAAGTCCAGATTAGTAAATGAAGTTTGTTTCTTTCGTCGTTTGACTTTCGTTGCTTTGTTTGTTTTGATTCTTTTTGCAAACCGGAGTTCTTAAGTTGAACTTTCTGGTTAGATCTTTTATTTGATTTTTGCCTGTGCATTAGATGAGTGCTTATTGTCTGCTTGTTTTTTTGCGATAGAGTACCCGGAGTGCGCCGCTTGCTACTTCGAATCGCTAGGTTTCACGGATCATCAGCAAGGCAAGTAACACTTTGATCATACCTCCTTATTACCCAGTTTTATTGCATTAGATCAATCCTCAAGCAATTGCATGATTAGGATCTGATTTAATATGTGGGTTTGGGAAGTAGATGAGGTAGTACCTATTACCTGTTTTATTATCAAAGCTTTGGGAGTTACTCTACGTTTGCTTATTATGCCATGCTATGCTAGTAGACGTGGATTGGGTGAGTGTATCCATGACAAATGTGAGTTTGTTTAATTAATGGTTTATTTAAGGTGGCAACTTCAATACACATCTGGGTGGATTGAGGTACCTGGGTATTCCAGCATTGCCTGTTTTTTTATGGACCGCAACCCAGGCTCAAAGGGATCATGAGATTATTCATGCTAGAAACTTCTGTGTGTAGCCATAAGCTACTATGGGCTCTAGCATAGTTGATTAAGTCGTGCGAACTCTTACAGTGGTAGACTAGCAGATGTAGGGGAAAGTAGGTGTAACGGTCTACCCATCGTAAGGTGCTAGCGCTTCTGAAAGACTATGTCTCGGTCATCCGTTTCTCAAATACCATGTAGTGCGAGAAATCTAACGGAGGAGATCGAGTCTTGTGGGGAAAAGTGCGCAAACCTCTGCAGAGCATATAAACTAATCATGGTTTGACGTGTCCCCGGTTATGGACATCTTGAGTATCTAATACTGGGATTATCATGTGAATCTCATCATGTTACTTTAATTAATATTGTTGGGTTTTAATGAAGATGTTTAATTGGGATTGAGAGGGTGTCTACACTCTCAATGTTTAACAACCACCATGATAGTTAAATAAAATTTATTCCTTTGCAATAGGGAAAAATTGGCTTTATGCAAAAACTGTAACCATAGAGCTTTCCACCAGCCATATATGCATGTAGTATAGCTTTATTTTTTTTCATTACTCTCTATGTGTTACATTGCCAGCATATTCCATGTGCTGACCCGTTTCGGGCTGCAACGTTCATGTTGCAGACTTTTCAGACGACAAGTAAGGTGCTTTTAGGTCGTGGTTCTATACTCAGTGATGCCGTTGGAGTGATGGACTCACCTATCTTCCAAGCCTTCCGTTGTTATCGTTGTTAGATGGCTTTAAGCCATATTTATTGTAATAAGCTCTCCTTTCAGACTTTCGATGTATTAAGTGTGTGATTGCTACTCTGTTATAAATGCTTCAAGTACTATGCGTGTCAGCATTACTAATCCAGGGATGACACTGATGCACAGAGATCAGACTGTTTGAAGTCTGGTCGCTACAGAACAACCAAAAATTATAGATACATTGGAGATGTATCAAGCATCCCCAAGCTTAATTCCTGCTCGTCCTCGAATAGGTAAATGATAAAAACAGAACTTTTGATTTGGAATGGTACCTAACATATTTATCAGTGTAATTCTTCTTTATTGTGGCATGAATGTTCAGATTCAAAAGATTCGAAACAAAAGTTTAATATTGACATAAAAACAATAATACTTCAAGCATACTAACAAAGCAATCATGTCTTCTCAAAATAACATGGCCAAAGAAAGCTATCCCTACAAAATCATATAGTCTGGTTATGCTCTATCTTCATCACACAAAGTATTTAATCATGCACAACCCAATGAGAAGCAAAGCAATTGTTTCATACTTTTGATGTTCTCAAACTTTTTCAATCTTCATGTAATACATGAGCGTGAGCCATAGACATAGCACTATGGGTGGAATAGAATGGTGGTTGTGGAGAAGACAAAAAGGAGACCATAGTCTCAAATCAACTAGGCGTATCAACGGGATATTGAGATGCCCATCACTAGATATCAATGTGAGTGAGTAGGGAGTGCCATGCAACGGATGCACTAGAGCCATAAGTGTATGAAAGCTCAAAAAGAAACTAAGTGGGTGTGCATCCAACTTGCTTGCTCACGAAGACCTAGGGCATTTTGAGGAAGCCCATCATTGGAATATAAAGGCCAAGTTCTATAATGAAAAATTCCCACTAGTATATGAAAGTGGTAACATAGGAGACTCTCTATCATGAAGATCATGGTGCTACTTTGAATCACAAGTGTGGAAAAAGTATAGTAGCATTGCCCCTTCTCTCTTTTTCTCTCACTTTTTTGGGACTTCTCTCTCTTTTTTTGTGGCCTCTTTTTTATTTCTTTTTTATTTTTTGTCCGGAGTCTCATCCCGACTTGTGGGGGGATGATAGTCTCCATCATCCTTTCCTCACTGGGACAATGCTCTAATAATGAAGATCATCACACATTTATTTACTTACAACTCAAGAATTACAACTCGATACTTAGAAAAAAATATGACTCTATGTGAATGCCTCCCGTGGTGTACCGGGATGTGCATTGATTCAAGAGTGACATGTATGAAAAATTATGAACGGTGGATTTGCCACAAATACGATGTCAACTACATGATAATGCAAGACAATATGACAATGATGGAGCGTGTCATAATAAACAAAATGGTGGAAAGTTGCATGGCAATATATCTCGGAATGGCTATGGAAATGCCATAATAGGTAGGTATGGTGGCTGTTTTGAGGAAGGTATATGGTGGGTGTATGGTACCGGCGAAAGTTGCGCGGTACTAGAGAGGCTAGCAATGGTGGAAGGGTGAGAGTGCGTATAATCCATGGACTCAACATTAGTCATAATGAACTCATATACTTATTGCAAAAATTTATTAGTTATCGAAATGAAGTACTACGTGCATGCTCCTAGGGGGATAGATTGGTAGGAAAATACCATCGCTCGTCCCCAACCGCCACTCATAAGGAAGACAATCAATAAATAAATCGTGCTCCAACTTCATCACATAACGGTTCACCATACGTGCATGCTACGGGAATCACAAACTTTAACAAAAATATCTCTCAAATTCAAAACTACTCTACTAGCATGACTCTAATTTCACCATCTTCATATCTCAAAACAATCATAAAGTATCAAACTTCTCATAGTATTCAATGCACTTTATATGATAGTTTTTATTATACCCATCTTGGATGCCCATCATATTAGGACTAATTTTATAACCGAAGCAACTTACCATGCTGTCCTAAAACACTCTCAAAATAATATAAGTGAAGCATGAGAGATCAGCCATTTCTATAAAATAAAACCACCGGCGTGCTCTAAAAAGATGTAAGTGAAGCACTAGAGTAATATTGTCCAACTCAAAAGATATAAGTGAAGCACATAGAGTATTCTAACAAATCATTATTCATGCGTGTCTCTCTCAAAAGGTGTGTACATCAAGGATGATTGTGGTAAACTAAAAATCAAAGACTCAAATCATACAAGACGCTCCAAGCAAAGCATGTGGTGAATAAAAATATAGCCTCAAATAAAGTTACCGATAGACGAAGAAAGAGGGGATGCCTTCCGGGGCATCCCCAAGCCCAGGCTTTTGGTTGTCCTTGAATTTTACATTGGGGTACCTTGGGCATACCCAAGCTTAGGCTCTTGCCACTCCTTATTCCAAAATCCATCAAATCTTTACCCAAAACATGAAAACTTCACAACACAAAACTTCAACAGAAAATCTCATGAGCTCCGTTAGTATAGAAAAGAAACCACCACTTTAAGGTACTATAATGAACTCATTCTTTATTTATATTGGTGCTAAACCTAATGTATTCAAACTTCTCTATGGTTCATACCCCCCCCCCC
>NC_041393.1:289036127-289049353 GCF_002162155.2 Triticum dicoccoides | reverse complement strand
TTACTCATAGATTCATCAAAATAAGCAAACAACACATGGGAAACAGAATCTGTCAAAAATAGAACAGTCTGTAGCAATCTGTAACTTTTGAATACTTCTGTAACGCCAAAAATTCTGAAATAAATTGGTGGACGTGAGGAATTTGTCTATAATCTTCTGCAAAACGAATCGACCTAAAAGCACTATTCTGTAAAAAATGACAGCTATTCCCGTGAGTGCAAAATTTCTATTTTTTACAGCAAGATCGCAAAGACTTCACCCAAGTCTTCCCAAAGGTTCTAATTGTTACAAACACTAAATAAAACATAAAAGTACATCTAACCAGAGGATAGATTTATAACAAAACAGGAGCAAAAAGTAAAGAACAAAAATAAAATTGGGTTGCCTCCTAACAAGTGTTATCGTTTAACACCCCTAGCTAGGCATTGATAATTTCAATGATGCTCACAGGAAAGACAAGAATTTAAGCACAAAGAGAGCATCATTAAACACGTGACAAACATATCTAAGTCTAACATATTTCCTATGAATAGGCATCTCATAGGCAAAAAAATCATCATAGCAAGCAAAAACTAGCATATGCAAGGAAGCGGAAAGAAACAATAGCAATCTCAACATAACGAGAGGTAATTTAGTAACATGAAAATTTGTACAATCATATTTTCCTCTCTCATAATAATTACATGTGGGATCATAAGAAAATTAAACAAAATAGCTATCACATAAAATATTTTCAACACGATCCACATGCATGCAAACTTGACACTCTTCCAAAATAGTGGGATTAACACTAACTAAAGTCATGACCTCTCCAAACCCACTTTTATCAAAAATTTCATAATATTGAACATTCTCCAAATATGGTGACAGCCTGGTTTTTGCCCTCTTTTCTTTGCTTGGTTTCCAGTTGAGTTGGTTTTGAATTTGAAGTTTTTGAATCATTTCATTTGGACTTAACCACTTGGGTACCCCTTGATTTTCACCCAAGTGCTCCCTCTCCTCCTCAAAACCATCATTTCACCTCAGGATCATCTCAAAATATTGCTTGGAATATTTTTCTTAAATGAAAAATATTCATTTTGCCCTCCAAAAACCTAGTTATCCCTTTGTGCTCCAAAGCAACCCTAATTTTTCTTGCCCCAAAAATCCTGAGAAAAATCCCAATTATTCTTTGGAGCCTAGGGCACCTTTCTGACCAAAAATATTTCATCACTCTTTGGAATATTTTGGCTACAGAAAATAAATTCATTTCTGGACAGAAATGGTAGTTTCTACAGCAACTACCATTTTACTAGCTCCATTGTAGCTAGTTTTTCTTGTGCCTATTTACCTTAGTAAGTGTAAGTAAACCCCCAAAGCTCACCCCTTAACTCCCAGTGGTTTGACCACAGTAAATCTCCAAAGTTACTGTCCAGAAACTTGCAGGCAGTACAAATCCATTTCTACTGCACCTCGATCCAAGCCAAACCATGGTAACACTTCAAACTACTAAGGACTACACGCCAGACATCAAGGTTAGCGCTTAGGGTGGCCTGATGTCACGGTTCACGCGGTGACCGCGTTCGTCCGGGCATGTTGGCATGCAAAACACGCGCTCTGCGTGCCGCCTAGCGCTCTGTTGAGCGCATGCTCGCTGCCCAGCCGGCCCAAGCATGCCACGCCTCGCCACCATCCTCGTCTCCACCCCCTTAACTCCCCCCTGGCGCTCGCCGATGCCGGAGCTCGGCGCAGCGAGCATGGGCACGGTTCGACCAACGACACAGTGCGCGACACACTGTGCTCGTCGCTTTCCCCCTCGCTCTTGTGCTCATCCGCACCCGCAAATACTTCATGCGTGACCTCCGTTGTCTTCCCCTTCTTTCTCTGGCGCCATTCATCACCGGGCACCGTGGACAGGTGTCCTTCGGCGGAGCCCGAACTCTCCTTGCCGCCCGCCAATAAATGCCGCCATTGTTGGGATCTACGTTAGGGTGCGTCGACTGCAAATTAAAATTTCCTACGCGCAGAACAACCAAGAACATGCTACGGGAGATGGATCACAGTTTGTTACCACTAGACGCGCAGTGCCGTGCAGCGGAAGAAGAGTTGGGGCAGCGCGTCCGCGTGGATCCTCTCCTCCTCGTCCGATCTCCCTCGAACAACCGGTCGTCCAATCCCACGTACAAGTTCGCCGGAGCAGCGCAAGTGCACCTCCTCTAACGGTATCCGCGCGTGCAGGAGGAACACCGTGTGGCGGACTGCTAAGTCCGATCACATAGTCGGCGGCGAGTGGAGGTGTCTATTCGCAACACATGCAAACCCTAGTCGCAGCGCCGAAGCGATCAACCTGATAAGTGCGCTGCACCTCCACCTTATATAGGCGTCCGTCACCGGCTCAACACTTGGGCCTCGCACGGACCCTAAAGCCCAAAGTCTACTCGGTCACGTTCCTAGTCCAGTTCGGATCACATCCGACCAGTGTCCTACGAACCGACCTCGTAGGTTCCTTCCCTTAAGCGCGTGACCCCTTAGGTTCAAGTCAGCTTGTTCGAAGTTTGGATCACCTCCGACCTGCACGGTTGGTAGCGGCCTCTAGCAAGGCGTGTCGACCACCAAGCAGACTATGAAGCTGGTTAGGCGAACCCGTACAACATGTCACACTTCTGTTCCCTTTGCCTCACGATATATGTTGTCGGGCTGAAGGCGAGACTGTCATCCTTGTGCTAGCCCGACCTCTTTCTCGTTCCAGTGATTCCGACCACTATCCGGATTATCTCATAATCCCAGTCGCATGGCCATGCTTATCCTGGTCGGATCACACGAGGGGCCCAGAGTATATCTCTCCTGATCGGAGGGGCAAATCCCATCTTGCTCAACCATGTCTCGCAGCATGGGACTGGACAAACCCGAAACCTACCTTTGTAACTACCCAGTCACAGAGTAGCGTTTGGTCGGCCCAAAGAAAGTTTGTCACCATCCCGAGTACATGCGTCAGCTCAGGTCTTAGGACATAGAACCTATGTTGTACTAGAGACTCACAGTTGACATATCGCTGTGTCTCATAGTTGGGTATGTCTGACTCGGACCTTATCTCGACTCGGAACCGACTACGTCGAATCCGAGCAGACCTTTCCAAGTCCATATTATCCGGTTAGCATCCAATGCTCCATGGCTAGTGAGAACAAGCCATTGACCGTGTCATATGCTAGTCTAGTCGGCTATGTGTCCACACAGCCCTTTCGACTAGGGACCTTTTAGGACAGTCATCATACAATGCATAGTCCCACAAACAAGTCACGTACTTGCTGATACACATCATTGATAATGTCCAAGGACTATCTTTATTCATAAACACATAGGAAATATCATCATACATGATTGCCTCTAGGGCATATCTCCAACAGCCACCCCCATCCTCTTTAAGCACCCGCAGTTACTCCCACACCCTCCACAAACTTGTAGAAGCCGCAGCCCAGCCGGGCAGGCCGCGGGCTGCCGTCCCGAAGCTCGAGCTCGCTGGCGATCCCCTTCGGATCGTCCCCGTAGCTCCAGCCCCTCCCAGGCCAGGGCGACCCTGCCAGGTCCTTCGCCACTCTTTGGTGGGGGCGTTCCACCCTGTTGGAGCCCCTGGAGCCGCCCCGAGCCGCCATCGTCTTCATCTCCGGCGACCTGTGCCCTTTGCCTCCGTTGGAGAGGTCGCTTCCGACACCGTCTAGTCACCTCTAGCTACGCTATGGGTACGGGCAGGTGCGGAACCTTCTTCTCCTTTGACCCCCCCCTCTAGTTTGACCCCAAGAACCCTCGTCGCCGGCGTGTGCTCCGGCAAAGCGCCGCCTCCCTCTGTTTCCCTCTCTCCTCCTTCTGGCCTGACTAGCGGGGGCCGCTAGTCAGCCACTCATTATGCACGCGAAGCGGTATGAGTGGTGGCGCCCTGGGCGTTTACACCTTCGATGTCACCCCCCCAGTTTGTTTATTTTTATTTCAAATTCAATTAAATCTAGGAAACTTCAAACAACCATAAATTTTTATCTATAAGTCCAAATGCATTGATTTTTTTTTTGCACTGTGTTCTTTGTCCAAAAATCTAACAACACCCAAAAGATACGATTTTTCCTTGCTGTCTAGATTTTCTGGTAATTTTCAGAAGGTTTCTTGATGTTTTCTTTTTGTGGTTTTATTTATTTTCAGAAGAGCAAGCTTGTCTTGAGGATCACCAGGAGATTTGTGAACCTCATCAGCACTAAGGCAAGCCACAACAACATTTTCATAGTGCCACTTCAATATTTGTGATTTCCTACTTGAACTTATGATTATTCATGCATTTTAATTATTTATAAGATAATTATATTCTATTAGATGCTTGTCATGTCAAAATGCTTGATTTACAGAAAGTTTGAAGTAAATCTTGTTGATAAGCTAACAAGAACTTAGTTATGAGTAATGAATAAATGATATGGTCATGGAGGTTAATAATTAGTTTAATTATTATTCTTGCATGATGAAAAATGATGAGATTGCTAGAAATGATTCTGGTTTAAGTGAGAGTTGATCTTAACCAGAGAAGTATCTTGAGTTGATGATGGCTCCGTGGTAGCGTGGTTGATTTAGTTATTTTCATGGTTATGTGATGCATGTCTTAGTGTTGCATAGCATGGCATTATGACACCGGTTATTTTCACTTTAAGTTGAACCTGATAACTAACTCAACTTGAATATGTTGTTGACCGGGTCATGGTGCCGCTGAAACGAGTATTTCCCTATGCAACCACATTTGCAGGTATGGGACGGCCTTAATGCGTTTCATTGTCATGCCTCTGGTCGGTGCCTCCATCTAGGGAAGGTTATGGGCATGCTATACCCTGGCCCAGTAAGCAGGCATAACCTTGTGATCCCGTTGTTAAGTTAAGTTTTGGTACCGGGTCCCAGAGTGGATCGTGGCCACGACGGTGGTCGAGGTGTCTGGAGGTAGACACGGGGCCACCCAGGACTAGCCCGATGGGGACTAAGTCGGAGTGGTCGGAAGAGTTCCATGACAATGAACTGGTTTCATCGGAATAACATTGATCCACCCGAATGGGAGTGCGAGGCCATGGGTTCCGTAGTGTTGGTACAGTATACTAACCTCTGCAGAGTGTATTAATCTATCAATAGCCGAGTCCACGGCTATGGACACGCTTGAAAGTAGGGTACACCATGGGTCAACACTTAATAAATTTGCACACTAAGTTTGCACTGAGGATGGCAGTAAGGCCATCGTGTTGAGTTGGGCCATGTATTGGTCGGGTTGTGATCGCCGTAAGGATCACGGGCCATGCATTTGTTGGGCTGTGATCGCCGTAAGGATCACGGGCCATGTATTGATCGGGTTGTGATCGCCGTAAGGATCATGGGTTTGTTTTTGAGATCATCGCGTTTGTGGTCTGGAAATGATCACATTCGGTAAGCCAGTCCATGGGACAAGTACTAGTTGAGCATATTCACAACATGTTGGATATATTGTTGCATTGTTATTAAATGGTTAAATATCATGATATTATTTGTCATTATGTTTATCCTTGTTGTGAGATTGCAAGTACATTCAATGTATTGACCTGGCGTGTCATGCCAGATTTCAGGAAAGTCTGGTTGGAAAGGAGTGTTGTCCGAGTCTAGATCGTGTCCACATCAGTGTCCCCGTGCTATGGAGTTCCGCTACGACGTTGTTCCGCTGCCGCGTAGTTGTCATGATCGAGGCCCCTTTATGTTCACTAAATAATGTACATATTGTTCAGCCGCACCGTGTGTGCCACTCGGCCTCGCTAACTGTTGTAATATAAACTATGCTTAGCTAGCATGAATAAAGCGGTTGTTTTTCTGTACCAAGTTGTTGTGTGTTGCTAGAAGACAAGATCTCTGGGCTGGCAATGCATGGTAAACCGGTCGCTCTGAGACGGGGTGCCACAATGCTTGGTATCAGAGCCGCGCTGACTGTAGGCCACGCTAGACTAAGCCGAGTTAACTAGACATTAGATACGAGTTGTAGCTGAGTGTCGGTAACATTTGTAGTTGGTTGTTGCATTGCATGCACTGATTTTATTTTTATGCTAACCTGCTAATGGTTGTGAGTGTAGATGGCTCCGGTGCTGTATCCGTGCCAGTTGCAGCTGATGCCATACACGTCGCCGCATCTCCTTCATAACGTGTGGTGTCGGTTGTACCCTCACGGTGACGATCCAGTCTATCATGTGTACCAGGAGCGCCTAGCTGACTTAGTGAATGAGTATCACGCCGTGGTTACTCTGCGCACCAGTTCCGATTCCAGCTCTTACACTCGTACCTCTCAAAGCGGCTACGCTTCTACCGCTTCTCAGGCTGTCCAGTTTGCTGCATTCGAGGTACTTGTTGAGCTCCGCTACAACGAGGTCCGGATGAAGAACCACCCAGGTTTCCATTACTATCCTTCTCTCCATGATAATGGTTGTGTCCGTTTCCTTGTCATTGATCCGAAGTCTGATAGTGTAGCTAGCCACCTTTCTCGCTACATCACTGCTAGCTATCTTTTGATCTACAAGTTGTCTCGTGAGCTGAGTCGTGCACGTACTGCTTTAGCCTCTGCTTTAGTCTCTGCTAGCTCAGCCACTACTCCACCATCTGTAGGATTTACTCCCTATATTCCTACCAGTTCTAGATCCCCTGTTTCCCTGGTTACTCCTCCGAGTAGCTCGGGCACCGTGACTGTGAGTCCACTTAGTGCTCCTGCTGAGTGGGTTTCACTCCTCGCCAATCCTGTAGCACCGATGATTCACCCTCCACCTGCGCCAGAGGGAGAGCCCTTGAGGAAGCATCGTCGTGTCACTTTTAACCCAGAGGTCTCAGTTAACCCCGTCAGTTCAGGATCCGAGTCCGCTTCAGGAGAGGACCACGCAGCACGAGCAGAGCAGTCAAGCTTCCGAGTATTCGCAGTCGTCAGGATGGAGTATGGATGTAATAGTACGAGTCATGATGTTTCATTTCATGTATGAGGGTAGTTGGACCTCACATGTTGTTATCTTTCATGTATGAGTCTATGTATAATTATGTTGGACTTTATTTTATTCGCCATATTTTCTTCGCCATTTCGGTTTTACTCGGATTTTTGTTGCTGGCTTCTCCCAGTTTATTTTGAATGCTTCTCATCTCGGTTGCGTTGACTTGGGAAAAATCATATTAGGATGACGCGGGGAAGCTGCAGTAGCAACGTTTGCGACGATTCTCCTATTCGGCGTTCCGCACGACAGGCAGGGCAATCACCCGAGCCGTACGTTCCACCACCGCCTCCACCGCCAAATCCGCCCTCCACAGAGAAAATTATGCGTATGTTCAAGGAAAGACGAAATAATGATCTGATGGAAATATTCAAAAGTATCCAAGCTATGGTTGGACAGAATGGAAATCAGCCTGGCCATCACACCAAGTTATCTGATTTTCAAAGGACTAAGCCTCCCATTTCTAGTCAGGCCATTGATCCCTTGGATGCAGATGATTGGCTGAGAACTATGGAAAAGAAGCTTGAGGTTGCTCGAACTGATGAAGGGGATAAGGTTCCATTTGTAACACATTATCTTGAAGGCGCTGCTGCCATATGGAGGGAAAACGAAAAAGCCATGGGGACTGCTGATGAAGAAATTACCTGGTCAAGATTCAAGGAGCGATTCCGGAAATATCACATCCCTACGGGAATTATGAAGACTAAGCAGCATGAATTTCTCACGCTCCTCCAAGGAAGTCAGTTTGTGGGAGAATATTTGCAGAAATTCAATCACCTGTCACGTTACTCTCAATATGACGTGGCCACTGAGGAAAGAAAGATGGGCATGTTCCTTGGTGGATTAAACCCGCAACTCTATTGTGCTCTCAGTATGTTCGATTTCCCAGATTTCCAAACCCTAGTGAACAAGGCTTTCATTGTTGAAAGGGAACACAAGCTTGTATCAGATAATAAGCCTGCCCATAACGATCACAAACGCAAGTTTGAGCCATGAAGGAAATGCAGCCATTGCAGAAGGCTCGTACCTGGCAGCCGACTCAGGTAACATACAAGCCCAATTGGCAACAAAATGTTAACAAGGCCACCACCCAAGTCAAGAATGACGTGCTCAACCCAGTTCTGGAGAATCGCCTGTGCAACAATTCTTGTTACAGTTGTGGACAAACCGGACATTATGCCAAACAGTGTCCCAAGAACAACCGGACCGATGCTACATTCAAACCACAAGTCCATTATCTGGAGGCATGCCCAAATAAGCATGACATCACGGGATACATTTATCACATTTCCGCCGACGAAGCCCAAGAGAATCCCGAAGTCGTCATTGGTATGTTCCCTGTTAATAACATACCTGCAGTAATTTTATTTGACTCTGGGGCTTCCCACTCTATTATTTCTCGGAGTTTTCTTGCCCAAAACAAATTTCCTTGTTTGCTTTTGGGCAAGAATATGTTGGTACAAACCCAGGGATCTCTAATCAAAAGCAATCTAGTCTATCGCAATTTGGAAGTCAATATCAATGAGTCCGTTTTCCAACCTCTTTGATTCTTATGAGTTTGATAAGTTGGATGTTACCTTGGGTATGAATTGGCTGACTCAGTACCAAGTGTGCATAAATTGTGCGACCCGAGAAGTCAAGTTGATCAGCCAAGAGGGACAAACTACAAAATTTATTGCTCGTAGGAGCATACCCTCCAAGGAAATGATCTTCACAGCAATGGATGAAATGGAATTAATTCCGGTGGTCAGCGAGTTTCCTGATGTATTCCAGAAGAACTGCCAGGCATGCCACCTGATTGAGAGCTTGAGTTTGCAATAGATCTTGTGCCCGAAACCACACCAATACACAAGAAATATTATCGAATGCCGTCATCAAAATTAGTGGAGCTAAAGAAACAGCTGGATGAAATGCTCCAGAAAGGGTATATCCACCCCAGCTCCTCGCCCTGGGGATCACCTGCTATTTTCGTGGACAAGAAAGATGGCAGCCTCCGCATGTGTGTGGATTACCGTCAGTTGAATGATGTCACAATAAAAAACAAATACCCTCTGCCAAGAATTGATCAGCTCAGTGGAGCCAAGGTGTTCTCCAAGATCGATTTACGGACTGGATATTATCAGCTCAAAATTAAAAAGGAGGATATTCCCAAGACCACATTCACCACTCGCTACGGTCTCTATGAATATACAGTCATGTCTTTTGGCCTCACCAACGCCCCCGCCTTCTTCATGCACATGATGAATAAAGTATTCATGGACTTCCTCGATAAGTTCGTGGTCGTCTTCATCGATGATATACTCATTTACTCAAGAAGTGAAGAAGAGCATAAGGAACACCTCCGAGTAGTACTACAACGACTCCGTGAGCATCAGTTATACGCCAAATTCAGTAAATGCGAGTTTTGGCTCAAGCAAGTGGGATTCCTCGGACATGTGCTATCCGCTGAGGGTGTAGCCTTGGACCCAAGCAAGGTAAAAGATGTGCTCGACTGGTTGCCACCCGCAACCGTATCTCATATCCGGAGTTTTGTTGGATTAGCCAGATACTACCGCCGTTTCATTGATGGGTTTTCCAAGATTGCTAAACCCATGACAAAGCTGCTCAAAAAGGATAAGAAGTTTGAATGGACTATGGACTGTGGGAAAAGTTTCACTGAGTTAAAGAAACGCCTGACAACTGCACCAGTATTAACACTTCCAGATATCTACCGCAGCTTTGATGTGTATTGCGACGCTTCCAGGCAACGACTGGTATGCGTACTTATGCAAGATGGCAAGGTAGTAGCTTATGCCTCACGGCAGCTACGACCCCATGAAGGGAGTTACCCCACTCATGATTTGGAAATGGCCGTGGTAGTTCATGCTTTAAAAATTTGGAGACACTACCTCATCGGAAAAAGGTGCCAATTTTTTACCGATCAAAAAAGCCTCAAATATATATTTACTCAACCGGATTTAAATCTCTGTCAACGAAGATGGCTTGAGTTGGTCAAGGATTATGACCTTGGAATAAATTACCATCCGGGTAAGGCCAACGTGGTTGCCGATGCACTCAGTCGAAAGATCGTCAGTTTAAATGTCATATTGGAATCTTTGCCTCCCGAAATTAAAGAAGAGATTGGTCAGCTCAACCTGGTCATAGTTGAGGCTGGCCTTTCCAATATTCTAAAGGTTACCCCTACTCTTGAGGAAGAAATCCGCAAAGCCCAGCCAGGCGATGCCGATCTGCAGAAATGTGTCAAGCTTTCCGATTTCTCGAAGGATCAGTGTGGTACCCTCCGATTCAGGGGAAGGATTTGTCTGCCTAATCAAGCAGATTTGAAGCAGAAGATCCTGTTAGAAGCCCACGAATCCTCATATTCAATTCACCCTGGAGGTACAAAAATGTACGAAGACCTTCGACAAATATTCTGGTGGGATGGAATGAAGAAAGACATTGCTTATTTCATGGCCTGTTGTGACATATGCAACAAAGTAAAGGCAGAACATCAGAAGCTAGCCGGACTTCTCCAACCGCTGCTAGTGTCACAATGGAAATGGGATGATGTATGTATGGACTTCATCACAGGACTACCTAAGACCCGGCGAAGCAATGATGCAATCTGGGTCATAGTCGATACATTAACCAAGGTAGCCCACTTCCTCCAATCAGAACCTCATACCGAGCAGATGAGCTTGCACAACTGTATATATCCAGAATAGTCAGTCTGCATGGAGTTCCTCGAACTATCACTTCTGACCGAGGTTCAGTTTTCACCTCCGCTTTTTGGTCCCGTCTCCATCAAGCCCTAGGAACGGAATTGAAATACAGTACTGCTTAGCATCCTCAGATGGATGGACAGACAGAACGGGTAAATCAAATACTCGAAGATATGCTCCGAGCCTGTGCTTTGGCCTAGGTCCCTAAATGGGAAGATTGCTTGTCGTACGTTGAGTTCTCGTATAACAATAGCTTCCAGACCAGTTTAAAGATGTCACCATATGAAGCTTTGTATGGCCGTAAGTGCCGCACTCCATTGAATTGGTCGCAAACCGGAGATAGCCATATTTTTGGAACGGATCTCATGCTGGAAGCTGAAAAGCAAGTCAAGGAGATCCGAGACAGATTGCAATTGGCCAAATCGCGACAGAAAAGTTATTATGATGCAAAACAACGACAAATCATCTTTGAACCCGGAGAACATGTATATCTTCGAGTCACGCCTATGAAAGGTATCAAGAGGTTTCAAACCCGTGGAGAATTGGCACCAAGATTTATTGGTCCATTTCCCGTTATGACACGAGTGAGTGCTGTGGCATATCAGTTGGAGTTGCCCCCTGAGTTGTTAGACGTGCACAATGTGTTCCACGTTTCACAATTGTGACGATGCATATCACCGCCCAAGAAAAAGACTGATTTGACAGAGATAGAGCTGGCAAACGACTTAACCTATGAAGAGAGGCCGGTGAAAATTTTGGATCAAATGGAAAGAGTCACTCGCAGTAAAGCACGGAAGTTTCACAAAATCCAATGGAAGCATCATACCGAGTCAGAATCAACCTGGGAATCAGAAGAATTTCTAAGGGCATGTTATCCAGAATGGTTTTCCCAAGCAACCGAATCTCGAGGACGAGATTCATTCTAAGTGGGGGAGGTTTGTGACAGCCTGGTTTTTGCCCTCTTTTCTTTGCCTGGTTTACAGTTGAGTTGGTTTTGAATTTGAAGTTTATGAATCATTTCATTTGGACTTAACCACTTGGGTACCCCTTGATTTTCATCCAAGTGCTCCGTCTCCTCCTCAAAACCATCATTTCACCTCAGGATCATCTCAAAATATTTCTTGGAATATTTTTCTTAAATGAAAAATATTCATTTTGCCCTCCAAAACCCTAGTTAGCCCTTTGCGCTCCAAAGCAACCCTAATTTTTCTTGCCCCAAAAATCCTGAGAAAAATCCCAATTATTCTTTGGAGCCTAGGGAAACTTTCTGAGCAAAAATATTTCATCACTCTTTGGAATATTTTGGCTACAGAAAATAAATTCATTTCTGGACAGAAATGATAGTTTCTACAGCAACTACCATTTTACTAGCTCCATTGTAGCTGGTTTTTCTTGTGCCTATTTACCTTAGTAAGTGTAAGTAAATCCCCAAAGCTCAGCCCTTAACTCCCAGTGGTTTGACCACAGTAAATCTCCAAAGTTACTATCCAGAAACTTGCCAGCTGTACAAATCCATTTCTACTACACCTCGATCCAAGACAAACCGTGGTAACACTTCAAACTACTAAGGACTACACGCCAGACATCAAGGTTAGTGCTTAGGGTGGCCTGATGTCACAGTTCACGCGGTGACCGCGTTCATCTGGGCATGCTGGCATGCAAAATATGCGCTCTGCATGTCACCTAGCGCTCTGTTGAGCGCGTGCTCGCTGCCCAGCCGGCCCAAGCATGCCACGCCTCACCACCATCCTCGTCTCCACCCCCTTAACTCCCCCCTGGCGCTCGCCGATGCTAGAGCTCACCGCAGCGAGCATGGACACGGTCTGGCCAACGACACAGTGTGCGGCGCACTGTGCTCGTCGCTTTCCCCCTCGCTCCTATGCTCGTCCGCGCGTGCAAATAGTTCCTGTGTGACCTCCATCGTCTTCCCCCTCTCTCTCTAGCATCGTTTGTCGCTGGGCGCCGTGGACAGGTGTCCTCCGGTGGAGCCCGAACCCTCCTTGCTGCCCGCCTATAAATGCCGCCACCCCCAGCCTCTTTGAGTACCCGCAGCTACTCCCACACCCTCCACAAACTTGTAGAAGCCGCAGCCCAGCCGGGCAGGCCGCGGGCTGCCGTCCCGAAGCTCGAGCTCGCCGGCAATCCCCTTCGGATCGTCCCCACAGCTCCAGCCCCTCCCAGGCCAGGGCGACCCTGCCAGGGGCTCCGCCACTCTTCGGTGAGGGCGTTCCACCCTGTTGGAGCCCCTGGAGCCGCCCCGATCCGCCGCCATCTTCATCTCCAGCGACCTCTGCCCACTGCCTCCGCTGGAGAGGCCGCTTCTGACGCTGTCCGGTCACCTCTAGCTATGCTATGGGTACGGGCAGGTGCGCAACCTTCTTCTCCTTCGACCCCCCCTCTCGTTTGACCCCAAGAACCCTCGTCGCCGGCTTGTGCTCCGGTGAAGCGCCACCTCCCTCTGCTTCCCTCTCTCCTTCTTCTGGCCTGACTAGTGGGGGCCGCTAGTCAGCCACTCATTATGCGCGTGAAGCGGTATGAGTGG
>NC_041393.1:288991688-289035432 GCF_002162155.2 Triticum dicoccoides | reverse complement strand
TATTTTTATTTCAAATTCATTTAAATCCAGGAAACTTCAAACAGCCATAACTTTTTTATCTATAAGTCCAAATGCATTGATTCTTTTTGCATTGTGTTCTTTGTCCAAAAATCTAACAGCACCCAAAAGATGGGATTTTTCCTTGCTGTCTAGATTTTCTGGTAATTTTTAGAAGGTTTCTTGATGTTTTATTTTTGTGGTTTTATTTATTTTCAGAAGAGCAAGCTTGTCTTGAGGATCACCAGGAGATTTGTGAACCTCGTCAGCACTAAGGCAAGCCACAACAACATTTTCATAGTGCCACTTTAATATTTGTGATTTCCTACTTGAACTTATGATTATTCATGCATTTTAATTATTTATATGATAATTATATTCTGTTAGATGCTTGTCATGTCAAAATGCTTGATTTACAGAAAGTTTGAAGTAAATCTTGTTGATAAGCTAACAAGAACTTTGTTATGAGTAATGAATAAATGATATGGTCGTGGAGGTTAATAATTAGTTTAATTATTATTCTTGCATGATGAAAAATGATGAGATTGCTAGAAATGATTCTGGTTTAAGTGAGAGTTGATCTTAACTACAGAAGTATCTTGAGTTGATGATGGCTCTGTGGGAGCGTTGTTGATTTAGTTATTTTCATGGTTATGTGATGCATGTCTTAGTGTTGCATAGCATGGCATTATGACACCGGTTATTTTCACTTTAAGTTGAACCTGATAACTAACTCAACTTGAACATGTTGTATACCGGGTCATGGTGCCGCTGAAACGAGTCTTTCCCTGTGCAACCACATTTGCCGGTATGGGACGGCCTTAATGTGTTTCATTGTCGTGCCTCTAGTCGGTGCCTCCATCTAGGGAAGGTTATGGGCGTGCTATACCCTAGCCCGGTAAGCAGGCATAACCTTGTGAGCCCGTTGTTAAGTTAAGTTTTGGTACCGGGTCCCAGAGTGGATCGTGGCCACGATGTGGTCGAGGTGTCTGGAGGTAGACACGGGGCCACCCAGGACTAGCCCGATGGGGACTGAGTCGGAGTGGCCGGGAGAGTGCCATCACAATGAAGTGGTTTCGTCAGAATGTCGTTGCTCCACCCGAATGGGAGTGCGAGGCCATGGTTTCCGTAGTGTGGGTACAGTGTAATAACCTCTACAGAGTGTATTAATCTATCGATAGCCGAGTCCATGGTTACGGACATGCTTGAAAGTAGGGTACACCATTGGTCAACACTTAATAAATTTGCCCACTAAGTTTGCACTGAGGATGGCAGTAAGGCCATCGTGTTGAGTCGGGCCATGTATTGGTCGGGTTGTGATCGCCGTAAGGATCATGGGCCATGCATTGGTTGGGTTGTGATTGCTGTAAGGATCACGGGCCATGTATTGGTCGGGTTGTGATCGCCATAAGGATCACGGGTTTGTTTTTGAGATCATCACATTTCTGGTTCGGAAATGATGACGTTTGGTAAGCCAGTCAATGGGACGAGTACCAGTTGAGCATATTCACGGCATGTTGGATATATTGTTGCATTGTTATTAAATGGTTAAATATCATGATATTATTTGTCATTATGTTTATGCTTGTTGTGAGCTTGCAAGTACATTCAATGTAAAGACCTCTCGTGTCATGCCAGATTTCAGGAAACTCTTGTTGGAAAGGAGTGCTATCCGAGTCTAGATCGTGTCCACATCGGTGTCCCCGTGCTATTGAGTTCCACTACGATGTTGTTCCGCTGCCGCATAGTTGTCATGATCGAGGCCCCTTTATGTTCACTAAATAATGTACATATTGTTCAGCCGCACCGTGTGTGCCGCTTGCCCTCGCTAATTGTTGTAATATAAACTATGCTCAGCTAGCATGAATAAAGCTGTTGTTTTTCTGTACCAAGTTGTTGTGTGTTGCCAGAAGACGAGATCTCTGGGCTGGCAATGCAAGGTAAACCGGTCGCTCTGAGCCGGGGTGCCACAAATATGTGGGATCTAAAGTTGACACTCTTCCAAACCCACTTTCAATAATTTTGCAAACACAGTTATCAATCTCATATTCATCACGGGGCTTAAATAAATTTCCAAGATCATACAAAGAATCACCCCAATCATGATCATTGCAACTAACAGTAGACATAGCAAAACTAGCATCCCCAAGCTTAGGGTTTTTCATATTACTAGCACAATTGGCATTAATAGAATTTGTAATAACATCATTGCAATCATGCTTTTCATCGAAGGAACTATCAAGTATGGGTACAGTAGCAACAATATCATGTTTAACATAAGGGACTATAGCAAATTCATCTCCATAAATATTGGCATCATGGCCACAAGAATAGCAAGCATCATGTTCATCAAGGGATATTTCAATCAAATCATCAGAATCATACTTATCTATAGATTCATGCATATCATTATTTTCTGCCAAAGCAATGGTCATTCTTTCAATAAATTCTTTGACATAGACATTATGAGCATAGTTTTCATAGCAATATTTAAGTATGTCAAAAAATTTAGATTCGTAGAGAGTAATATCATACTTTTCAATCAAATAAGCAACTTCATAAGCACCCTTAAATGAAACAAATTCTTCAGTTTGTTCAATATCATAGTAACTATAAAGACCCTTTGCATAAGAAGATAAGATTTCATTATCATTAAAGTTAGATAGGTAGGGAAGGTGTTTTTTAGGGTTCATAGAGCAACAAGTAAAATCATAAATTTCACAAAGATTCCAAGCATAGCACAACAACCTATTTATTTGATCCCATAAGAGTCTCCCTTTTTCAGACAAACAGTGACGCACAAAATGAGCATGCTCATCTAAAGATTTTCCCTCAACTAAACTAGTTGGGGTTTCAGCACGAGCACATATAGATCGAAGATGATCCAAGTAGAACACTTTATGTGGATCCATATCAATAGATTTTTAGAAAGCAAAGATGCAAGCAAATAGAAGGCACATGGAAACACAAACAAAAATAAATACGGGAAGAAGGCAAAAAAAGGCAAGGTTTTCGAAAATCATTTTAGAAGTGGGGTTGAGGAAAACGAGAGGTGAATGGAAAATAATGTAATGCAATGGAGAAGAGTTTATGATGAGTACTTGATATGACTTGACTTGACGAAGATCTCCCCGGCAACAGCACCAGAAATCCTTCTTGCTACCTCTTGACCTTGCGTTGGTTTTCCCTTGAAGAAGAAAGGGTGATGCAGCAAAGTACTGTAAGTATTTCCCTGAGTTTTGAGAACCAAGGTATCAATACAGTAGGAGACGACGCACAAGTCACCGAATACCTGCACAAACAATCAAGACCTTGCAACCAACGCGATAAAGGGGTTGTCAATCCCTTCATGGTCACTCGCAAAAGCGAGATCTGATAGAGATAATGAAGTACATATTTTTGGTATTTTTGATGTATATATTGGAAAGTAAAGATTGCAAAATAGTAAACGAGATTCAATAATATGGAAAATAGACTTTAATATAATGGAAAAGAGACCCGGGGGCCATAGGATTCACTAGTGGCTTCTCTCGAGATAGCATGTATTACGGTGGGTGAACAAATTACTGCCGAGCAATTGATAGAAAAGCACACAATTATGATGACATCTAAGGCAATGATCATGAACATAGGCATCACGTCCGTGTCAAGTAGACCGACTCCTGCCTGCATCTACTACTATTACTCCACACATCAACTGCTATCCCGCATGCATCTAGAGTATTAAGTTCATAAGAACGGAGTAACGCATTAAGCAAGATGACATGATGTAGAGGGATAAACTCAAGCAATATGATATAAACCCCATCTTTTTATCCTCGATGGCCAATACAATATGTGCCTTGCTGCCCCTACTGTCACTAGGAAAGGACACCGCAAGATTGAACCCAAAGCTAAGCACTTCTCCCATGGCAAGAAAGATCAATCTAGTAGGCCAAACTAAACCGATAATATGAAGAGACTTGCAAAGATATCAAATCATGCATATAAGAACCCAGAGAAGAACCAAATAATATTCATAGATAATCTTGATCATAAATTCACAATTCATCGGATCTCGGCAAACACACCGCAAAAGAATATTACATCGAATAGATCTCCAAGTACATCGAGGAGAACTTTTTATTGAGAATCAAAGAGAGAGAAGAAGCCATCTAGCTAATAACTATGGTCCCGAAGGTTTGTGGTAAACTACTCACGCTTCATTGGAGAGGTAAAGGTGTTGATGTAGAAGCCCTCCGTGATCGAACCCCCCTTTGGCAGATTGCCGGAAAAGGCCCCAAGATGGGATATCACGGGTACAGAACGTTGCGGTCGTGGAAAACTGTTTTCGTGGCTCCCCTGATCTGTTTAGGGTATAAGAGTATATATAGGCGAAAGAACTAGGTCGGTGGAGCTACGAGGGGCCCACGAGGGTGGGGGCGCGCCTACCCTCCTGGGCGCGCCCTCCTGCCTCATGGACGCCTCGTTGCGTCTCCAACTTCATCTCCAAATCATCTGGTTTTCTTTCGGTCCAAGAAAGATCATCGCAAAGGTTTCATTCCGTTTGGACTCTATTTGGTATTCCTTTTCTGCAAAACTCTAAAATAGGCAAAAAGAAACAGAAACAGGCACTAGGCCCTCGGTTAATAGGTTAGTCCCAAAAATAATATAAAAGAGCATATTAAAGCCCATTAAACATCCAAAACATATAATATAATAGCATGGAACAACCAAAAATTATAGATACGTTGGATACGTATCAAACAACATGGAACAATAAAAAATTATAGATACGTTGGAGATGTACCAGCATCCCCAAGCTTAATTCCTGCTCGTCCTTGAGTAGGCAAATGATAAAAAAAGAATTTTTGATGTGGAATGTTGCCTAACATATTCATCACATATTCTTTTCTTTATAGCATTGACATTTGTACTTTTATATGGTTCAAAGCAATAGTCTAGTTTTAACATGAAGACTTTAATACTCAAGCATATCAACAAGCAACCATGTCTTTCAAAATATCAACACTAAAGGAAGTTATCCCTAGCCCATTATCCTCAATCATTGATCCATTCATGAAACACACTCGAATACTAGCTTTACCCAATGCTCACAATCATAGTGCCCCTTAGTTGGTGCTTTATAAGAGAAGATGGAGACTCAAGTAAAAATAAAAATTGCATAAATTAAAAGAAAGGCCCTTCCCAAAGGGAAGTAGGGATTTGTAGAGGTGCCAGAGCTCAAAGCAAAAATTAAGAGATAAAAACATTTTGGGAGGCATACTTTTCCCACCAACAAAAATGACTTAGAGTTCCCAACACTTTCCATGCTAGATATATCATAGGAGGTTCCCAAACAGAAAATAAAGTTTATTCCATTTTCCACCATACTATCACTTTCCATGGCTAACAGTATCCACGGGTGCCCTCCATACCAACACTTTCCAAGAAATTTATTATTTGACAACATAAAGTAAATTCATTTTTCATTCGGGACTGGGCATCCCTAATACCTTTGCCGTACTCTCGTGCAATGACAAGTGAATAAATAGACATCGTGAAAAGAACACATCTAGCATGGAAAACATCGGCCAGCCCTCACCGCCTTGCGAGCGGTACGAGCATACAAAACAGAAATTTATTTTGAAATTAGAGATGGTACATACAAATTTTCTTATAACGGCACGAAAATACCGCATGTAGGTAGATATAGTGGACTCGTATGGCAAAACTGGTTTAAAGGGTTTTGGATGCACAAGTAGTGATATATAATAACCCCAAAATTGGGTTATCAATATTTGTGCTATTATTCCTTCCCGGCACTCATATTTAAAATCTTTCTCCTGAGTTTGTTGGATGACCCTGAGAATTCTTGTCATTTCCAACCTTTCAAAACTTGCTCATGTCTTTTTCAGTGGGCAACACCTCATTTGCATCATCCCAAACCCTCTCAAACCCTAATTCCAAATTTTTGGAATTTGAATGTGGCCTTTGTGATTACAAAGGAGCCATCAGTTTCCTTGATTTGTTGATCATCCCATCTATTCCTAGAGACCCTCCTATCCTTGTAAAACTTGGATATGCAAAAATATTGCCAAGTCCCATGCAATATTTTTGAATTATGATTTATCCCTTTTCTTGCCTTTCTGAGGAATAAAATCCAAAGGCATAGCTAGCCATCTCCTAAATTCATGTGAATTGGCGGAGTTGATATTTATGCCTAATCCATGCTTTGGAAAATATATTGACCATAATTAAATATGGAAAATTGCCTTTTCTTATTTAAAGCCAATATTTCAATTCTGCCACTTTCTAAAGGAACTACTATTTTTATAGCAGAGAAAATTCCGACATAAACTGTGGAGCTTGTACTTACTATATAATCACTAGTTTCATCTTTATCTCAAGTTCCACAGATCAAAAATTGGGCACATGATCCAATGCAAGTTTCTGCCTTCTCTGAAATTTTGCAAAGGAAGTGCTTTATTCCCAATTCCAATTGAGCTGAAATTTGGCAGGCTGATTAACCTTAATAAATCACCCATGGATACCAAAGATGAGCTCAATCCATTCATCCTTGCTCCCTGTGCAATTTTTCAAAGTTTCTGACCAGATTGCAACTTTGTGAAGGAAGTACCTTCATGGAGTTTCCAACTGGGATGAAACTTTTTCATCCTCTCAAGTATTCCAAATCTTTAGCTTCCACCTAAAATCAGCTCATTTCATTGAATTATGTGAGCACATGAGCAATTCTTGCTTTCTGTCCAAATTTTCAATTTGTGAAGCAAGTATATTTTATCTTGCTCCATTATGGCTGAAAATAATTCCATGCCTTATCCTATCCATATAACCCACCTACCCAAGAGTCTGGCTAATTTCATTTAGCCAATATTTTCCTAGAATTTTCCCAAGTTTCTGGACAAAAGTGATGCTTGTGAAGCAAATACCAATTTGGCAAGTCCATTTGGTGTGATCTTTTTACAGAATCTACTTATGACCAAATCATGAAGATTTGCAAAGTGGGAGCCCAAGCCAACACTCCTAGTGAGTGTTTCTTCCTCTTTTGTTTTCTGGACATATTTTGGTAGTTGCACTGCAACTATATTAAATAATTGTCCTAATGACCTCATAAACCCCAGGACCGTAGTCCTTGCTACCCTAAGCCTGCCAGACAACAATTTTACCTTTTAACCTCTCTGGTTTTATCTCTAGAATGTTGCCAAGTTTGCAACAACACACTTGTGAGGCTTAGTTTACTCAGCTCCCTTTGTCTCTGCCTGTTCATTTACCGTACTAATACTCTAACTTGGAGGGACTACGCGGTAGACATGGGCTGGCATCAGTAAAAACTCCAGAGCGCGCCTTGTCCGTGGTGACCACGAGGGCAGCCAGCCAAAACGGTGGTCTAGCCATTGTTCTCATCGGCGGCGCTGCTCCGTCTGTCTATGGCCTCGCCACTAGTGTCCTACAGCACCACTGCGGCGTCCTCTTCCCCCTAGACCTCTGGCCCCCTCCGTTTTCTTCTCCGGTGAGCCGTTCCAATGGCCACGCAGTGAGCGCCCGTGAGCCCATCGTCTTCCACCCTGGTGTCCTCTTTCTCCTCTTGTCCTTAAGTTCTTCTCGTCTCTGTGAGCCTCTGCGCCGCATCGTCTTCCCCCTCGTCGGTTTCCCGTGCATCCTCGTGACCTCTGGGCATGGCAGAGCCTCGGCCGGACGTGCTCGGCGGAGCTCGGCTTGGGTGCCCTTGCCTCGGCTATAAATAGCCCGCCCTCGACCCTCTGGAGATCATCAACAGCTTCTCCCCACCTCTCTACGCCTCCCCAACCCCTCCTCTCGTCCCCGGAGTCACTCCACTTCCATCGCCACCATGGTCGCCGCCTCGGGTCCCTCCCGATTCCAGCGATGCCACGCCCCTCTAGCCCCAGCCCCTTCCCTCCTCCACCGTAGCTTCCCTGTCTCTGGTGGCCGAAGCCTCCCTCCGCCGCAGGCCCTGATGCTCCCTCCTCGCCACTCGTCGTCGGCAGTGGCTACCACCTCTGGATGTGCCTCTCCGTCATGAGCTTTTGGGTAGGTCGCGCCCCCCGAGTGGTGGCTGGACGCGCCGGCGGTCGCCGTCGGGATGGCTGCCTCCCTCGACCACGCTCGCTCCTGCGTGGGAGGAAGAAGAAGCTAGGCCAGGCAGGCCCCACCTTGCCCGACCCCACCTGTCGACGACAGAAGGGCCTGGCCCAGTGCTAGCATGGATAAGTGGCGGCGCCCCGCCGCGAAGCTGTTTCCCTGCATGGAAAGCATATTCCTGGTTAGTACGTTTCCCACTTCGGTAAGCGTATTTTTCCCCTTCTTCGATCGGAAATACGTTTTCCACTCTGGAAAATGTATTCTCAGAAAAGACACGTTCTGTTTAAACTACGAGGGACCTGTTTGTATAAATATTTTCACAGATTAGTCCCTAAGCTTTAAACGTCCGTATCTTTTTACCCGTAACTCCGAATGAGGTGACTCCAACACTCAATTTCTCTATTCGTCGAGCCCTTTTCGATGGGACCATTTTCTTGATGTTTGCATATTCTGAAAATGACCATTTTTCCCTTGCCCGTAAACAGCCCCCTCCGAGAGAGAACTGTTTCCGGCAATTCTTTCCGTGATCGTTTCACACTTCTTCCTGGAGTATTTGTCGACCCCTAGGCAAGCCAACCTCTTATCATGAGCCCCGAACTTGCATGTTGACTTTGCTTGCACCTTGTGTGTGTCTAGTTGCAGTTGTTTCTTATTGTTTTCATTTGTAGTTATTCCGTTATGCTTAACATGCATGCTTGTGTTTTCATGATATCTTTTGCCATGATAATTAGAATGTTGTGAATAATAATGCCATGTCACTACTCTACTTTATTTTCATGTCATCGTTATAAAATGTTATGATGATTGTAATACGCTGTTGATATGCGTACTTGGTATTGTCATGTTCTTTATTATATAGTTGTTCACTTGAGAAGCGTGGTATTTTATTAAAGCATTTGTATGTTGCATTCATATTAAAAATGCGTGCATGATGATTGATGATGGAGAAGATAATAATATGACTTAATAACAAACCTCCTCCGTCATCGATGGGATCGAGTCATAGTGCCACCAAATCGAGCTTTTCCAGTGCAGCCACATTTGCTTGTTATGGGCAGGCCCTAACTAGGTATATTGTCATGCCTCTCGCCGGTGCCTCCAACGAGGGAAGGTTATGCGCGGGTGCTACCCTTATCAGGTAGGAAGGCATAAGCCTTGTGTGCCCGTACTTGGTATTGAGAGCTCTTGTCCCCGTTTAGGACCGTTTTGCCATGGTGTGGCCATTTTGCCACGACAGTGGCCGTTGGTGTCTGGGGTAGACACGGGGCCACACATGACTTAGCCCAGTGGGGAGTGAGTCGGAGTGGCCGGGAGAGTGTCATGGTAGTAGGACGGTTTTGTCGGAACGCCGTTGTCCACCCGAATGGGAGGGCGAGGCCATGGGTTTCGTGGTGTGGGTATAGTGCGCTACCTCTGCAGAGTGTATTTAATCTATCGATAGCCGCGTCCTCGGTCATGGGCACAAGTTCGTAGTAGGTCACACTATCAGGTCTTGGTCGAAATGGAGGAGAAACCTGAAATAATTAAGTTGATGATTAATAAACAATGTGATGACTTGGGCTATGAGATAGTCGTGAGAAGTCACAGTGATGTTGATATGATCACGAGACGAGGTCTCGGTGAATGTTGAACCAAGAGTGGTTCCGTTTGTGATCCGTGAGTGATCACTGTTTGGTTACAAGGTAACTCATTGAACCGAGTATGGTTCCGTTTGTGATCCGTGAATGATCACCATTTGGTTGCGAGGCAACCCATTGGTAAGAGAGTCTGAGGGACTCAGTGCACAAGTTTGGTTGCATTGCATGAGTAGTAAGTTGTTATTTGCATTTAAAGAACCATGATAGAACATGAGACGGTTGCATATAGTTAACATATTATGTCTGCATCGGATATGATTGGTAGTTTATTTCCAGCATTAGTTTCATGATGCCATGACATGATTTGATTATGCCATGTTTAGATTATGTCATGTTATGATTGAAATGCTATGCTATGCTATGTTTTGCTATTGCCATGCTAGTAAATGCCATGATGTTGGTCATGCTTATTTTGATCCATGTCTCTAGTTAATATCATGCCATGCTTAGAAATTGTGTTGAAGTAGATGGTTGCATATGCTTGGTTCTTGCTTTGTCATCTCTCCGTTTGGATGCTATGTATTTGGTTGTCTTGCAAGTACATTCAATGTACTGACCTGGCGTGTCATGCTAGTTTTGTAGGTCGTTCACTTGTTCCGTCATGCTAGGCTATAATCTTGCCAATCCTGTGAGTTGTGAAGCCCAGCCAGAGTGATATGCTACCAAACCAAGACCTCCGCCACCATTTAAATAGACTTTAGTTTCCATTTAAATAGCCTTAGGGCTATGCCAGATAATTGTATTCATCAATGATGTAATCATACACACATGTATTTGATGAATATTCTTGTACCTATAATGCTGTATCATGGACCTGTCGTGCGTGAGGTGTTATCCTGGGCTGACGTGCAAAGGCCCCCTGCTCCATGCGGATCGGGGTGCCACATGATCATACTTAGTGCAAATGAAGGCTAGCAAAAAGATTGAGAAGCGTCCAACCAAGAAACAAAAAATCTCGTAAGCGAGCATTAAGCATAACTAACACCGAATAATGCACCACAAGAAGGATGTAATTTCATTTCATACTATTTACTTCCATGCTTCCATAGGGAATCACCAACCTTAACACCAATATTCTTACTAAAGCATAATGACTCATCAACATGACTCACATATCATATCATCATATCTCAAAACCATTACAAAGAACCAAGTTTATTTTGTCGAACGATCT
Source organism: Triticum dicoccoides (assembly GCF_002162155.2). Classification (NCBI taxonomy): domain Eukaryota; kingdom Viridiplantae; phylum Streptophyta; class Magnoliopsida; order Poales; family Poaceae; genus Triticum; species Triticum dicoccoides. Next base: position 289,024,524 of record NC_041393.1, on the reverse strand, counting down.
TCATGAAAGTTTTTATTATATCCTCCTTGGATATCTATCACTTTTGGACTAATTTCATATGTTGCTTTTAATAAGCTCAAGCAAATTTAAGTGAAGAACATGAGCATATTATTTCTCTCTCTGAAAATAATTTAAGTGAAGAAAGAGAGGATTTCTAAAAAAATTACTTAATCCCAAATAAATCTAAGTGAAGCATGAGAGCATTTGTTCTAAAATAACAAAGCACAATGTGCTCAAAAAGATATAAGTGAAGCATTAGAGCAATTCCATGGCTCTAAAAATTTAAGTGAAGCATAGGAGCAAGCATAGCATAATTTTTTGGCTCTCTCAAATAGGCAAGGATTCAAGACTTAAAACACAAAGCAAAACAAGCAAAGACTCATATCATACAAGACGCTCCAAGAAAAACTCATAATGTGTGACGAATAAAAATATAGCTCCAAGTAAAATACCGATGGTTGTTAGAAGCAAGCAAACCACTACTATAAGTACTGTTTTAAACCCATTCATATTTTACTTGCATTATATATACTGTATTCCAACTTTTATATGGCAAAAACTCTTCAAAGAAAACCATAGAATCATCAAAACAGGCACATAACTCAAAGAAAACAGAATCTGTCAAAAATAGAACAATTTGTAGCAATCTGGAAACTTCGAATACTTCTGTAACTCCAAAAATTCTGAAAATTTAGGAAAACGTGAGAAATTTGTTTATTAATCTTCTTAAAAATAATCAACTCAAAATCACAATTCTGTTAAATATGGGAATTATTTTCTTGAGCGCCAAAGTTTCTATTTTTCAGCAAGATCAAATTAAATCTCACACAAATCATGCCAAAGGCCTTGCTTGGCACAAACAATAATTTAAACCACAAAAACACATCTAATCAGAGGAATAATTGGGTATTTTATTGAAAACAGCAAGAAAACAAAAGGCAAAAAGATACAAGTCGGGTTGCCTCCCAACGAGTGATATCGTTTTATGCCCCTAACTAGGCTTAATGAGAAGGATCTAAGTGTTGTCATTTTTGGTTTTAGATCCATAAGATGCCCTCATGATTGATTCATATGGTGGCCTAATTATTGTTCTAGGGAAGTGTTCCATACACTTCCTTAGTGGAAAGAAATTTAGTGTTGCCTTACTTTCATATCAATCACGGCACCAATAGTACGTAAAAACGGTCTACCAAGAATAATTGGACAAGAAGGATTGCAATCAATATCAAGAACAATGAAATCTATGGGCACATAATTCCTATTTGCAAGAATAATAACATCATTAATTCTTCCCCTAGGATTTTTAGTAGTAGAATCCGCCAAGTGCAAATTTAAAGAGCAATGTTCAATATCGGTAAGACCAAGCACATCACATAAAGATTTCGAAATTGTAGAAACACTAGCACCCAAGTCACATAAAGCAAAACACTCATAATTTTTGATATTTAATTTGATAATAGGTTCCCATTCATCATGTAATTTTCTAGGGGTTGAAACTTCTAATTCGAACTTCTCTTTAAAAGCTTTCATCATTGCATCAACAATATGTTTAGTAAAAGCTTTATTTTGTTCATAAGCATGGGGTGAATTTTTCATGGATTACAACATAGAAATACAATAAACCAAAGAGCAACTATCATAATTAAAGTCTTTGTAATCCAAAATAATGGGCACATCACTAGTGAAAGTTTTGACCTCTTCAAACCCACTTTTATCAATTTTCTCAACAAGATTTTCACCCTCCAAATTATCAGGACGCCTTCTAGCTAAAGTTGACTCTTCTCCAGTCCCTTTTTCATCAATATTAATTTTACTAAACAAACAATCAATAGAAGAAACACCAATCATTTTAAGATCTTCATTACTTTTATGAAAGCAATCACTAGAAAATGCTTTTTCTAAAATTTCTCTTTTAGCTCTAAGCATTGTAGTTCTTTTCTTACTTTCATCCATAGAAACATAAAGAGCTTTAATTTATTCTTCAACCTTAGGCACAAAAAAATTCATCTTGAGAGTTTCTACATCATGAGAAATTCTATCAATACTTCTAGACATATCATCAACTTTATTCAGCTTTTCTTCTATCATAGCATTGGAATTTTTTTGAGTATTGATAATTCTTTAATATTATTCTCAAGATCAGAGGTGTTTATATTATTATTATAAGAAGGATTACCATAGGAATTACCATAATTATTAGAGGAATTACTAGGAAAAGGCCTAGGATTAAAATTACCTCTATAAGCATTGCTATTGAAATTGTTTCGCGAGATAAAATTCACATCTATGGCATCACTATTTTGCTCAATCAAAGTAGACAAAGGCACATCATTAAAATCAATAGGAGCATTTCTATTAGCAACCAACTTCATAAGAGCATCAACTTTTTCTCTCAAAGAATTTATTTCTTCTACCGAATTGACTGTTTTACTAGTAGGAGCTCTTTCGGTATGCCATTGTGAATAATTTGCCATAATATTATCAAGCAATTTAGTAACTTCACCCAAAGTAATTTCCATAAAAGTACCCCCCATGGCTGAATCTAAAAGTTTACGAGAAACAAAATTCAACCCCGCATAAATATTTTGTATGATCATCCAACTATTTAACCCATGAGTAGGGCAATTCCTTAGCATCAATTTCATTCTTTCCCAAGATTGTGCAACATGCTCATGTTCAAGTTGATTGAAATTCATGATCTGGGTTCTAAGGGAAATGATTTTTGTGGGCGGAAAATACTTAGTAATAAAAGCATCCTTGCACTTATTCCAAGAATCAATACTATTGCGAGGCAAAGAACAAAACCAAATTTTTGCGCGGTCTCGCAAAGAAAATGGAAATAATTTAAACTTTGCAACATCATTGTCCACGTCTTTTTTCTTTTGCATATCGCATAATTCCACGAACGTGTTAAGATGGGACGCAGCATCCTCATTAGGAGTACCGGAAAATTGATCTTTCATAACAAGATTCAGCAAAGCAGTATTAATGTCACAAGACTCCGCACTAGTGGTGGGAGGAGCAATCGGAGTGCTAACAAAACCATTGTTGTTGGTATTTGAGAAATCACACAACTTGGTGTTCTCTTGAGCCATGGTTACTACAAAACAAGATTGCACTCAGAAACAGATTTGACGAGAAAACGGCGAACGAGAAAGAGGGCGAATAAAACGGCAATTTTTTGTGAAGTGGGGGAGAGGAAAGCAAGAGGCAAATGGCAAATAATGTAAATTGCAAGGATATGAGATTTGTGATTGGGAACCTAGTTGATGTTGATGATGTCTCCCCGATGACGGCGCCAAAAATTCCTTTTGATGTTTGCTTGAACTACGTCAGTATTTACCCAAAGAGGAAGGGATGATGCAGCACAGCAATGGTAGGTATTTCCCTCAGTGATGACACCAAGGTTATCCAACCAGTAGGAGAACCACACAACACCACGTAAGAAGCTCGTGCACACAAAGAACAAATACTTGCAACCCGACGTAAGAGAGGGGTTGTCAATCCTTCACGGGTCAAAACATAGGTAAAATTGTAGTAGATTGGATAAATCGATCTCGTAGGAATGCGATATAAAATAAATTACTAAAAATTTCAGCAAGGTATTTTGTATTTTTGGTTTAATAGATCTGAAAATAAAAGAAAATAAAAATAGATAGCGAAGGCAAATATATTAAAGAAGAGACCCGGGGGGCGTAGGTTTCACTAGTGGCTTCTCTCGAGAAAAATAGCAAATGGTGGGAAAACAATTACTGTTGGGCAATTGATAGAACTTCAAATAATCATGATGATATCCAGGTAATGATCATTATATAGGCATCACGTCCAAGATTAGTAGACCGACTCCTGCCTGCATCTACTACTATTACTCCACACATCGATCGCTATCCAGCATGCATCTAGTGTATTAAGTTCATGGAAAAACAGAGTAGTGCAATAAGAATGATGGCATGATGTAAACAAGATCTATTTATGTAGAAATAGACCCCATCTTGTTTAATAGCAACGATACATACGTGTCGTTTCCCCTTCTGTCACTAGGATCAAGCACTGTAAGATCAAACCCATCACAAAGCACCTCTTCCCATTGCAAGATAAATAGATCAAGTTGGCCAAACAAAACCCAAATATTGGAGAAGAAATACGAGGATATAATCAATCCTACATATAAGAGATCAAAAGAAGACTCAAATAACTTTCAAGGATAAAAACATAGATCTTATCATAAACTCAAAGTTCATCGGATCCCAACAAACACACCACAAAAAGAGTTACATCATATGGATCTCCAAGAGACCATTGTATTGAGAATCAAACGAGAGAGAAGAAGCCATCTAGCTACTAACTATGGACCCGTAGGTCTATAAAGGACTACTCATGCATCACCGGAGAGGCACCAATGGACATGATGCACACCTCCGTGATGGAGTCTAGATTGGATCTGGTGTTTCTGGACTCTGCGGCGGCTGGAATTGATTTTCATCCACTCCCCTAGGGTTTCTGGAATATTGGGGTATCTATAGAGCAAAGAGGCGGTGCAGGAGGCCAACAACGAGGGCACAACCCACCGGGGCGCGCCCTGGTGGTTTGTGCTCCCCTCGGGGCACCCCTCTAGTACGTCTTCGGCCCATCTTATGTCTTCTAGTCCAGAAAAATCCACAAAAAGTTTCACTGTTTTTGGACTCCGTTTGGTATTGATTTCCTTGGATGTAAAAATCAAGCAGAAAACAGCAACTGGAACTGGGCACTATGTCAATAGGTTAGTACCAAAAATGATATAAAATGATTGTAAAACATCCAAGAATGATAATATAACAGCATGGAACAATCATAAATTATAGATAATGTTGGAGACGTATCAGGCGTGTTCCAAGAACTCAACCTCTCCAGCCAACCAACTCGTCGCTCTCACAGCCTAGCTCGATGAACAGGAAAGGAAGGAGACACAGTAGTTTACCCAGGTTCGGGCCACCTTGCGGTGTAAAACCCTACTACTGCTTTGTGGTGGATTAGCCTCACGAGGGGCTGAGGGTGAACTAGTACAGGGGGGAGAACAACCTCAGGAGGTCTGTTCTTGTGTGGATGTGAGCTAGTGACGGTTTGGGTTGGATCCTAGATATTCCTCCTCCTATGGTGGTGGCTAAGCTATATTTATAGTGGCCTTGGTCCTCTTTCTCCGAACGAAGGTGGGAAGGGATCCCACATTGGCCAATTTTGATGGGGGACAAGTAGTACATCTTATCCTGACGAAAGGTAGTCTTCGCTTGCAAAGCTTCTGGTTGTGACACCATGGTGGGCGCGGCGATGAAATCTGTCCTGCCATCCTGGCGGTCTTGGTCTTGTTGCATGGGAATGGAAACCTTTGGCTGATTCCTCGGGACTCTACGCATGTGCTTGCCTCCTTAGAACCAATGAGGAAACATGCTACTCTGCGCCCGCTGGTGTCCGCCTGGCCTTGGTCATCATGGCTTGCATCACGCGAACCTCATAAGATGGGAGCTTGCATAGGAATCTTCGCTCCTCAGGAGCCAGCCTGAGGAGGCCGCTCCCTCTAGAGGTCTTGGCATCATCCGCCTCGTGAGGCTTGGCCCCCGCGAGGGTCTTGTCTTATCGATGCTGAAGATGGGCCGTACCAGGTCATCGATGGAGCCATGCTATGGGCCGCAGGCAGGCAAGTATGGGAACCCTAGTTCCCAGAACACCGATAGTAGTCCTTTTGATAAGTAAGAGTGTTGAACCAACAAGGAGCAGAAGGAAATGACAAGTGGGTTTTAGCAAGGTAATTTTCATCAAGCACTGAAATTGTTGGTAATAGATAGTTTTATAGCAAGATATTTTGTAATGAGCAAGTAACGGTAATGGTAAAGAAAGTGCAGCAAGGTAGCCCAATCCTTTTGTGGCAAAGGGCAGGCCAAACGGTCTCTTATGATAAACAAAGCGTTCTTGAGGGTACACGGGAATTTCATCTAGTCACTTTCATCATGTTGATTCGATTTATGTTCGCTACTTTGATAATTTGATATGTGGGTGGACCGGTGCTTAGGTGATGTTCTTACTTGAACAAGCCTCCTACTTATGATTACCCCCTCGCAAGCATCCGCAACTACGGGAAAAGTATTAAGCTAAAATCTAAACATAGCATTAAACTTTTGGATCCAAATCGGTCACTTACGGAATAGCGCATAAACTAGGGTTTAAGCTTCTGTCACTCTAGCAACCCATCATCTAATAACTACTCCACAATGCATTACCTTAGGTCCAAATATGTTGAAGTGTCATGTAGTCGATGTTCACATGACGCCACTAAGGGAATCACAATATACATACCATCAAAATATCAAACACATATCAAGTTCACATGATTACTTGCAACAAGATTTGTCCCGTGACCTCAAGAACAAAAGTAACTACTCATAAATAAAATCATGCTCAAGATCAGAGGGTATTAAATAGCATAATGGATCTGAACATATAATATTCCACCAAATAAACCATATAGTAATCAACTACAAGATCTAATCAACACTACTAGTCACCCACAAGCACCAATCTAAGGTTCCGATGGAAAGATTGAACACAAGAGATGAACTAGTGTTTGAGAGGAGATGGTGTTGTTGAAGATTTTGATAGAGATTGACCTCCCCAAGATGGGAAAGTTGTTGGGATTATGATGACGATGATTTCCCTCTCCAGGAGGGAAGTTCCCCCGGCGGAATCGCTCCGCCAGAGGGCAAAAGTGCTCCTACCCAAGTTCCTCCTCGAGATGGCGGCGCTTCATCCCGAAAATCCTCTCCTTATTTTTTCAATGTCAAAATGATTTATATACCAGAAGAGGGGCATCTAGGTGGGCCGAGGAGGGCACAACCCACCAGGGCGCGCCTAGGGACCCTGGCGCGCCCAGGTGGGTTGTGCCCACCTGGTGGGCCCCCTCTGGTAGTTATTTACTCCAATAATTCTTAAATATTCCATAAAAATTCTCCGTGAAGTTTCAGCTCATTTGGAGATGTGCAGAATAGGTAACTCTAACATAGCTTTTTTAGGTCCAGAATTCTAGTTGTCGGCATTCTCCCTCTTTATGCAAACCTTGGATATTATGAGAGAAAAGGCATTAGAATTACTCCAAAATGCATTATTATGATATAAAACATAGTAAATAACAGTAGGTAAACATGATGCAAAATGAACGTATCAACTCCCCCAAGCTTAGACCTCTCTTGTCCTCAAGCAAAAACTGAAATCAAAAATATGTCCAGATGCTTAGAGAGAGAGGTGTCGATAAAAACAAAATACGGACATAGAAGCATCATGTATATTATTATAATAGCAACAAACTTTATCATAGAACTTTTATCACAAAACTTTTTATCATAAACTTCGTATGAACAAGTAACAATTCATCATAACATCGAAGTATAAAGCATAAACTCTATTGAAAACCAACAAACTATGTTCTCAGTCAACTTTGCAACTATAATTCATCATCTTTTCAGGAAGGGTCGCGTATCGGAGCCTTTTGGCAAGTCCACATACTCAACCATCATATAGTCTTCTATGATTACTAACACTCACCGCATACCCATGAGCAAATAGGACGATACATAGGAAGATAGGGGCGTATGGTTTCGCCTCCCAACGTATTCACCTCAAGGGTGATGTCAACAATAGTAACTCATTCCCACCATATTCAACTGGATAAATGTTCCTAGATCTTTCCTCACCACATGATGCTTGCAAAAGAGAAAATAAAAAGGAATAGGGAAGTATACTTTGACTCCTACATAAAAGTAAATACATAAAAGTAAAAAAGATAGGCCCTTCGTAGAGGGAAGCAAAGGTTTCCATGTGCTTTTTGGTTGTATGCTCAATCTCTTAGTGCAAAAGAACGTTACGTTATATTGCCCTTTGTGATAGCAACCTTTATTATGCAGTCTGTCGCCTTTATTATTTTGCCATCACAAGTTCGTACAACACTCAATTTTCTCTTACAAAGGATCTAACACATTTAGAAATAATTTTATTGCCTTATTGCACCGATGTCAACTTACTTGAAGGATCTTACTCAATCCATAGGTAGGTATGGTGGACTCTCAAAGCAACATTTGGGTTTAAGGGTTTTTGGATGCACAAGTAGTATCTCAACTTAGTGCGGAATTTTTGGCTAGCAAAGATAGGGGCAAGCACCACATGTGTCTTCCTTGTCCAATGTCAACAATTTTGGCATATAATATTTTGATGGGGGCTCACAATCATAAAAGATGTCCAAGAGAGCGTATTTGCATGTGAATCTTCTCTTCCCTTATTAATTCTTTCATGAATTGCATCATTGACCAATGCTATGTTTGTCAATCTCCAATAAATTTTACTACTTCTACTCTTCCTTGTGGGATGTCATTACTTACCATAAGATTAGCATATGATCTTTTCATTTATTTTCCTTTCTTTTTATTGAACATGAAAGTAAAGAAAGAAAAACTCAAACTAAACTTTATTATAAATCTCGCACACGATTACAAGGATAGCTAGATCACTAAGGAAACTCTCGAAGGAAGATTGAACTAAATTTTTATTCAACTAAAGCAAAAGATAACTAAGGATCGAACTAAAATAAATAAGGAAAAAAGATGGTGGTGGGGATACAATGCCGAGGCACCTCCCCCAAGCTTGGCACAAGCCAAGGGGAGTGCCCATACCATGAACTCAAGTCTCCTTTGGTAATGAAGAAGGTGGTGGTGGCGACAAGGTAGTAGCATGCTTATCCTTCAGGCTCAAAAGATAATCCGATCTTGGGATGATGCTCAGAAGGGCAATGATGTGCTCTTGTAATAACATATTTTCATGAGTGAGATATTTGTTTTGAACACGAACTGTTTTAATGATCCTAAAGGCTTCGATCTCTGTGGGAATGAGGTATTCATAGTATGGTTCAAGGATATCTTCTTCCTCGGTGGGCAACGTATGCTCTATTGTTGGAGTTTGATCTCCAATAGCTTCCTTGCTCTTGTCCCCCCTTGAAGGCTTCTTTTGGTTCTTCCCTCTTCAATTGCATCTTCATCAACCAAGCATCCTCTTCTACGTTGTTGAGGGAGGAAGAAGACATGATGCCTGGCTTGACAAATCTAACAGAAAACAGTGAGGAAAGAAAACAGAATATTTCTCCGCCAATAGGTTCGGGGGGTATATAAAGATTTTTTTATCTTGGGAAACAAGCAAATGGGAGAAAAACAGAGTCTGGAAGGTACCCAAGGTGGGCACAACCCAGGCGCGCCCTGGTGTCTTGTGCCCACCAGGGTTGCCTTCCTGGTTGTTTCATATTTTCCTACTTTTTTAAATATTCCAAAACTGACAAAAAAATATTTTTGCGGATTTTTCGGAGTCCGTTTACTTACCGTATCATGTACCTCCTCTTTTTTCATGATTCTGGAGTGTTCCGGAAGGACTCTTTTATGTGTTCCTCCGGTGTCATGGTTTGAATAATATTACTTTGAACATTAATAGGCGTACCTGAGATATAGTGTTTAATTCTTTGCCCATTAACAACCTTCGGGTTAGTACCTATGGCATTGTTTATTTTGATGGCTCCAGAATGATTAACTTCTTCGATAACAGAAGGTCCTTCCCATTTGGAGAGAAGTTTTCCTGCAAAGAATCTCAAACAAGAGTTGTACAAAAGGACATAATCACCCACTTTGAACTCATGCTTTTGGATTCTTTTATCATGCTATCTTTTAACTTTTTCTTTAAACAACTTGGCATTTTCATAAGCTTGGGTTCTCCATTCATCTAGTGAGCTAATATCAAATAACCTCTTTTCACCGGCAAGTGTGAAATCATAGCTGAGTTCTTTAATTGCCCAATATGCTTTATGTTCTAACTCAAGAGGCAAATGACAAGCTTTTCCATAAACCATTTTATAAGGAGACATTCCCATAGGATTTTTATAAGTTGTTCTGTAAGTCCAAAGTGCATCGTCTAATTTCTTAGACCAATTCTTTTGGGGCCTATTGACAGTTTTTTGTAAATTAATTTTATTTCTCTATTGCTAAGTTCAACTTGACCACTAGACCGAGGATGATAGGGTGATGTAATTTTGTGGTTAACAACATACTTAGCAAGCATTTTACAGAAAGCAGCATGAATAAAGTGTGAACCACCATCAGTCATTAAATATCTAGGGACTCCAAACCTTGGGAAAATAACTTCCTTAAGCATTTTAATAGAGGTGCTGTGATCAGCACTACTAGTTGGAATAGCTTCTACCCACTTAGAAACACAATCAATAGCAACCAACATATGTGTATGCCCATTAGAGGAAGGAAAAGGTCCAATGTAATCAAAGCCCCAAACATCAAATGGTTCAATAGCAAGAGAATAATTCGTAGGCATTTCCCGACGCTTACCAACATTACCAATTCTTTGAAATTCATCACAAGATAAAACAAACTTACGGGAATCCTTGAAGAGAGTAGGTCGATAAAAACTAGATTGCAATACCTTACGAGCAGTTCTATCTCCCGCATGATGTCCTCCATAAGCTTCGGAATAACAGTTCTTTAGGATTTGTTCTTGTTCATGCTCAGGTACACAATGTCTAATAATACCATCTACTCCTTTGTAAAGATGCGGGTCTTCCCAAAAGTAATGTCTTAAATCATAGAAGAATTGTTTCCTTTTGTTGGTATGTGAAACTAGGTGGTATATATTTAGCAACAATATAATTAGCATAGTCAGCTTACCAAGGAGTGTTATGAGAAACATTTATTGCAGCTAGCTGATCATTAGGAAAGCTATCATCAATAGGTGGTGGGTCATCAAGAATATATTCCAACCTAGACAAGCTATCAGCTATGAGGTTCTCAGCTCCTTTTCTATCAGTAATATGTAAATCAAATTCTTGTAACAGGAGAACCTACCTAATGAGTCTAGGTTTAGCATCTTTCTTTTCCATAAGATATTTTATAGTAGCATGATTAGTGTGAAAAATCACTTTAGAATCAACAATATAGTATCTGAATTTATCACAAGCAAACACAACTGCTAAAAATTCTTTTTCAGTGGTAGCATAATTTTGTTGAGCATTGTCTAAAGTTTCACTAGCATAATGGATAACTTTAATCTTTTATCAACTCTTTGTCCTAGAACAACACCAACAGCATAAATCACTAGCATCACACATAATTTTAAAAGGTAAGTTCCAATCAGGTGGTTGTACTATAGGTGCAGAAGTTAAGGCTTTCTTAAGTGTTTCAAAGGCTTCTACACAATCATCATCAAAAACAAATGGAACATCCTTTTGTAAAAATTTGTAAGAGGCCTAGAAATTTTAGAGAAGTCTTTAAAACTAGCATGACCAAGGAAACTATGAATACCTTTGATATCTTTAGGACATGGCATTTTCTCAAGTGCATCAACTTTAGCTTTATCCACCTCAATACCTCGTTCAGAAATTTTATGTCCCAAGACAATACGTTCAATAACCATAAAGTGGCACTTCTCCCAATTTAAGACAAGTTTAGTTTGCTCGCATCTCTGCAAAACTCGATCAAGGTTGCTTAACCAATCATCAAAAGAAGTTATGTAAACGGAAAAATCATCCACGAAAACCTCAACAATCTTTTCACAAAAATTAGATAATATAGCAGTCATCCATCTTTGAAAGGTAGCAGGTGCATTGCATAAACCAAAAGGCATACGTATATAAGTATAGGTTCCAAAAGGGCAAGTAAAGGTGGTTTTCCCTTGATCAGGTTGTGAAACAGGTATTTGAGAAAAACCAGATTATCCATCAAGGAAACAAAAGTGTGTGTGCTTAGATAATCTTTCTAGCATTTGATCAATGAAAGGCAAAGGGTAATGATCTTTTCTAGTTGCTTTATTTTATTTTCTAAAATCAATTACCATTCTATAGCCAGTGACAATTCTTGTTGGAATGAGTTCATTTTTATCATTAGGAATAACAGTAATACCTCCCTTCTTATGGACACAATGAACATGACTTACCCATCTAATATCAGCTATGTGATAGATTATACCTGCTTCCAGAAGCTTTAGTATTTCAATTCTTACCACTTGTTTCATTTTAGGATTCAAACGTCGTTGGTGATCAACAACGGGTTTAGCATCAGGTTCCATATTAATCTCGTGCTAACATAGAGTGGGACTAATGCCCTTAAGATCATCAAGAGTATATCCAATAGCAGCTCGGTGCTTCTTCAGAATTTTCAATACGTTCTTCTTCATGTTCTAAAAGGTTAGCACTAATAATTCAAACACAGGATATATCTTTTTTTCATCAAGATAGGCATATTTCAAAGTGTGTGGCAATTTTTTAAATTCAAACACAGGATCACCCTTAGGTGGAGGAGGACCTCCTAGAGTTTCAATAGGTAAATTGTATTTAAGCAGAGGTTGTTGTTCAAAGAAAATGTTATCTATCTCATTTCTTTGATGCATATGCATATCATTTTCTTGGTCTAGAAAATATTGTTTTAGTGGATCAGTAGGAGGCACGGTAATAAAAGCAAGACCAATTATTTCATCCTTACTAGGTAATTCTTTCTTATGATGTTTTCTACTAAACTTGGAAAAATTAAACTCATGAGACTCATCACAAAAACTAACATCGATGGTTTGTTTCTCACAATCTATTTTAGCATTAACGGTGTTCAAGAAGGGTCTACCAAAGGTAATGGGATAAAAGTCATCTTGTGGGGAACCAAGAACAAGAAAATTAGTAGGATATTTTATTTTCCCACACAAGACTTCAGCATCTCTACCAATCCAAGTGGTGTGATGGTGTCTCTATTAGCAAGTTTAATTGTAACATCTATGTCTTCTATTTCGGCGGTGCTATATCATTCATAATTTCTTGGTATAAGGTAAAAGGAATAGCACTCACGCTTGCACCTATGTCACATAAACCAACAACAGGCATGCCAACAACAGGTCTATGTTTATCTTTCTGATCGGGTTTAGCAATTCTAGCGGCTTCATCACAGATGTAAATAACATGTCCATCTATATTTTCTACCAAGAGATATTTAACCATAGCAACACTAGGTTCTACTTTGATTTGTTCCGATGGTTTAGGTACTCTAATATTACTTTTATTGACCATGGTTGAAACCTTAGCATGTTCCTTTAGCCTAATAGGGAAAGGTGGTTTTTCAATATAAGCAGTAGGAACAACTGGATCAACATTGTAAATAATAGTTTCTTCCTTAGCTACCACCGGTTCTTTAATTTCTTCTTTAATAGGTGGATGATATTTAAACCACTTCTCCTAGGGTAGATCAACATGAGTAGAAAATGATTCACAAAAAGAGGCTACTATCTTAGAGTCAAGTCCATATTTAGTGCTAAACTTGTGAAAAGCATCGGTATTCATAAAAGATTTTAACACAATCAAACTTAAGCTTAATACCTGACTCTTTACCTTCATCGAGTTCCCAACCTTCAGAATTGTGTTTAATTCTTTCTAAAAGATTGCACCTCAATTCAATAGTGTTCTTCATAAAAGAACCAGTACAAGAAGTATCGAGCATAAATTGATCATCACAAGAAAGCCAAGCATAAAAATTCTGAACACTAATTTCTATTGAGAGCTCATAATTGAGGCATGAATATAACATTGACTTAAGCATCCCCCAAGATAGAGTGATACTTTATCCTTCACAAGGCCAAACATTATATATATAATTCCGATCACGATGAACTAGATGCATAGGATATTTTTTTTGGTGAAATTCCAATTTCAATTGATTCCAACTGCATGATCTAATATCATCGCATAGCCATACCATGCCAATGATTTTCCCTTCAAAGATAAAGGGAAAACCTTTTTCTTAGCTTCATCTCTAGAAAAACCTATAATCTTAAATAATCCACAAATTTCATCTACATATATCAAGTGCATATCAGGATGTTTAGTTCCATCTCCTGCATAAGAAGTAGCTAGCAGTTGTTCTATCATACTCGAAGGAACTTCATAAACAATATTTTCAGTAGGTGGAGTAGGTTGAGGGGTAACTAATTGTGTTTCCTGTCGAGGTGAAGATACCCCGAACAAAACCCTCAAAGGATTGTTCTCCATAGTAACAAGTGATAATAAATTTCAGCATGTAGTAATTATTTTTCCTTGTCGATTTCCACTTACCAAGAGTGCTTCATTCCCTGGCAACAGCACCAGAAAAGAGCCTTGATGACCCACAAGTTTAGGGGATCAATCATAGTCCTTTCGATAAGTAAGAGTGTCGAACCCAACAAGGAGCAGAAGGAAATGACAAGTGGTTTTCAGGAAGGTATTTTTCTTCAAGCACTAAAATTGTTGGTAATAGATAGTTTGGTAGCAAGATATTTTGTAACAAGCAAGTAACGGTAACGGTAAATAAAGTGCAGCAAGGTGGCCAATCCTTTCGTGGCAAAGGACAGGCCAAAATGGTCTCTTATAATAAGCAAAGCGTTCTTGAGGATACACGGGAATTTCATCTAGTCACTTTCATCATGTTGATTTGATTAGTGTTCGCTACTTTGATAATTTGATATGCGGGTGGACCAGTGCTTAGGTGTTGTTCTTACTTGAACAAGCCTCCTACTTGTGATTAACCCCCTTGCAAGCATCTGCAACTACGAGAGAAGTATTAAGATAACATCTAACCATAGCATTAAACTTTTGGATCCAAATCTGTCCCTTACGGAATAGCGCATAAACTAGGGTTTAAGCTTCTGCACTCTAGCAACCCATCATCTAATAACTACTTAATAATGCATTACCTTAGGCCCAAATATGGTGAAGCATCATGTAGTCGACGTTCACATGACACCACTAAGGGAATCACAACATACATACCTTCAAAATATCGAACACATATCAAGTTCACATGATTACTTGCAACAAGATTTCTCCTGTGACCTCAAGAAAAAAACTAACTACTCACAAATGATTATCATGATCAAGATCAAAGGGGTATTAAATAGAATAATGGATCTGAACATATAATCTTCCACCAAATAAACCATATAGTAATCAACTATAAGATGTAATCAACACTACTAGTCACCCACAAGCACCAATCTAAGGTTCTGGTGCAAAGATTGAACACAGGAGATGATCTAAGGTTTGAGAGGAGATGTTGATGTTTAAGATCTTGATGGAGATTGCCCTCCCCAAGATGGGAGAGTTGTTGGTGATGATGATGACGCTGATTTCCCCTACCGGGAGGGAAGTCCCCCCAGCGCAATCGCTCCACCGGAGGGCAAAAGTGCTCCTGCCCAACTTCCGCCTCGAGACGGTGGCACTTCGTCCCGAAAATCCTCTCATTTTTATAGGTCAAAATGACTTATATACTAGAAGAGGGGCACCAGAGGTGGGCCGTGGAGGGCACAGCACACCACAGCACGCCTGGGGGCCCTGGCGCGCCTAGGTGGGTTGTGCCCCACCTGGTGGGCCCCTTTGGTAGTTCTTTGCTCCAATAATTATTAAATGTTAAATACAAAATCTCCATGAAGTTTCAGCTCATTAGGAGATGTGCAGAATAGGTGACTCTAACATAGCTTTTTCAGGTCCAGAATTCCAGTTGTCGGCATTCTCCCTCTTTGTGCAAACCTTGCATATTATGAGAGAAAAGGCATTAAAATTACTCCAAAAGGCATTATTATGTGATAGAACATAGTAAATAACAGTAGGTAAACATTATGCAAAATGGACGTATTAGTGGGCGCGCCCCCTGGCTTATGGCCTCCTCGATCATCCCCTGGCATAGCTCCGGTGCTCCGTGGGTCTCTTCTGGTCCATCAATGATCACCGTAAACTTTCAGCCTATTTGAAGAACTTTTATTTCTGCACAAAAAATGACAACATGGTAGTTTTGCTGAAAACAACGGCAGTCCAGGTTAGTTCTTATAAAATCATACCAAAACCATATAAAATTGTTGTAAACATGGCATGAATACTTCATAAGTTATAGATACGTTGGAGACGTATCAGCATCCCCAAGCTTAATTCCTGCTCATCCTCGAGTAGGTAAATGATAAAAGAAATAACTAATGAAGTGTCAATGCTAGCATAATGCATAAATTTGATCAATGATAGTTCCAAACACTTTTTCTAGCATTGTCATAAACAGTAGTGCATCTCATAAAACTTCTCATGATCAAGTAACAAGCTATTCACATGTTAAAGTGTAGACTATAAAGTTTCTTGAAAACTAACAAACTATGCTTTCAGTCACCAAACAATTGCAATTCATCTTATTTTCAGGAAGGGTCTATGTAAGAGCTTTGATTTCACAAATTCCACATACTCAACTATCATATAGTCTTCCATGATTGCTAACACTCAAAGCAAATTTTTAGAACAAATAACATCCGTCGAATATAGAGAAAGATAGGGCTTAATGTTTTGCCTCCCAACTTATTTGACATATAGATAATTGTCAACAATAATAACTCATGATCAAATATGTTTGAATGGCCATATATGCTTGGATCTTTCCCCACCACATGATGCTTGCCAACTAAAGAATAACTGAGGTTGAACTAGGAAGGAATACTATTGACTCTTGCATAAAAGTAAATACATGAAAGTAAAAGATAGGCCCTTCGCAGAGGGAAGTAGAGGTTGTCATGCGTGATATGTCAGTGTACAGAAGTAAGGGAACTACTTGGTACCCCTTTACCTGTGCACGGGCAGTCAGAGCCACGCCTGCGGCCACACTTAAGCAGGGTAGGGACAGGGAATCAAAGCCGCAAGATGGTCTAAGCAACGCCAAGACATAGACACAAAGAGCAAGAAGGCGAGGTGGGTTCCCCTAGCCAGGGCGACCTCCTCAGCCCCGGCAAGGACCTTGTCGGGGTAGCTTACCCAATGCCAGCAGAGCGCACCACCCTTGAGCCTCAGGTTTTCCCACAACCATGTTGGGACCAAGGCTCGGGAGGCACCTCCGTGATGGCATGCAGATCTTTGTGAAGACAAGAAACATTCCAAATCAGATGAGGATTAGAATACGATGAACCTCGGAAAGATCCTTGCCGAGGAAACCCACAAGACCTACGACAAGATCCTTGCCGGGGATGACCACAACGCCATGGCAAGACCCTTGTCGGGGCCCCGGCAAGGCCCTTGCCAAGGACGTCCGCGGGGCCACAGTCAGGCCCACGCTCGCCAAGTCTCCACTACCGCTCCCATGCAGCTGCCAGCCCACCAGCTAGGCAGGTGCCTGCGTGTCCACGTGAGGCTTCCAGGCCAACTCAGCACATGCCTACGTGGTGGCATGCAAATATTCATGAAGGCCCTACCACCACGCCACCTCAGCAGTCTGCCAGCTTACATGGCGCTGACCGCCTCGCTAGCCCAGGCGCGTGTCAAGGCAGGGCGAAGCGGCGGTAAAGTGAGGGGGACACCTAAGAGGCGCATTAAATGCGTCTTGTCCCATAATGGCAAGCGATAGGCTTAGCCACAGTACACCGATGCCACCTCCTGTGTGGCACTGTGGCGATCCCCTTGACTATTAAAGGAGGCCCAAGGCATCCAGGAGAAGAATTTGGACCCTTGGACAAGTTACTCTCATTGTAGCTAGCTCAAGAAGTCCAAGAACACTGATATACACATCGAAGCAGGACTAGGGTTTTACGCATCCTGGGTAAACGACTCGTGTGCTTGTGCTGACTGCTAATCCTGCTCTCCTCACGACCCAGCGCCCCGCAACCGTAGTAGGGATTCTTGTGATCCCATAGGTGTCGTTTTCCACCGACATCTTTGGCGCGCCAGGTAGGGGGCGCAGTTGTGAGAATCTGGTTAAGCAGCTAGTAGAACAGCTCTTTGTCGTCATGGCTCCCAAGAGGAAGACGACCATGGCGATTGATTCATCCGGGACCGTACTGCCTGTACCGGTGCGGACCAGTAGCGGGCAAGCCGCAGAAAGAATCCGTGGCGCGGCCCGCGAACACCCACATCACCCTGTCAGTCCAGGCCTGGTGAGCGACATCGTTCGTACGCCAGGCGACGGGCCACATGCCACAAACTTCAGAGACAGAGTTGGGCCCCCCGCAGGGGGCGCGGGGCCCTCCAGGGGGGCGTCGTGCCGCTAGACGGCAGCACGGCGGCCTCCAAGACACCAACTCCGGCGCCCACGACACGCTCTTCCCAAGTTGTGCGCGATGAGCAGCGCCGCCCTGCTGGTGACCCTGGGCGCCGCCCTGGGAAGAGTCTCGCGCGTCCTTCATGTGACGAGGAGGGCTGGCATGCACACCGAGATGCTGGCGAGAATGACGGACAGTCGTAGGACCGTGATAGAGCTCCTTCTAACATAGTTAGAAGTCGAAGCGCGTCACGATCCATGCAGCTTTCGCCGCTGCCCACACCAGCAGAAGCTCTGGCGCGCACACGGCTGCTCCTCGACTTTCCTCCTGCTGTGGAGAGGCTCGACGAATGGAGAGCCACTGTCCGGAGCCTCGCCGACATCGCCAACAAAGATGAGCTGCGACCAGCAGGGCCCGTAGGCCATCGCTCCGTCGAGCCGCCGCATGCCAGCGGTGGATGGGTCGGGGGTGATGTAGCCACGGTGCATTCTCCTCCTCCACGCCAGCCAGCGCGGGTGTCAATCCGTCGCGATGACGCTCATGATGATATCTCCATAGTGTCGTCCGATCCGCGGGCCCACCGCGACCAACATCTAGTTCTTCAGAAGCGAGCCCTTGAAGACGCTCGAACCACCATCGAGCGCCGGCGTGATGCGCACCACCAGTCAGATAGGCGGGAAGGTCCCACTATGGACCACCCAGCACTGGGAGGCTATGGTGGCCTACCCTACGAGGTGGGTTGTCCGACCTTCACCCGTGAGCTGCGGCAGTTTTAGTGGCCCTCCAACCACACGTTCAAGTCCGACGTTGGCGAGAAGTACAACGGCAAGACTCACCCGTTAGAGTTCCTCATCATCTACACCATCACGATGCAAGCTGCTGGGGCCCACGACGATAAGGTGCTGGCCAATTACTTCCCGTTGGCACTCAAGCCCAATGTTATGTCATTGTTGATGCACTTGCCGGTGGATTCCATTTCTTCTTGGTCGGATCTGTGCTGTGAGTTTGTTGGCGCCTTTACCGGAGGCCATCAAGCTCATGGCCAGGTGAACGATTTGCACATCATCCACCAGAAGGAAGGAGAAAACCTGCGCAAGTACATCCAAAGGTTCAGCCGAGTGCAGTACAACATCCCAGACCTTCATCCCGCCGCCGTGATTAGTGCATTCCACCAGAATGTACGCAACCACAAGATGTGTGAGGAGATGGTGATGAACAAGGTCAAGGATGTCACCGAGCTTTATGTTCTGGCCGATCGGTGCACTCGGGCTAAAGAGGGGAGGAAGTACCCCAGCGAGGACGCTGGCATGGAAACTGACTCCATGGACGACGATGCCACTGCCCCGACGAAGAAGGGCCGACACCGTAATAGGAAATGCAAGGGCAAGACTGTACTTGCTGTCGAGGGGTCCGACGACACCGGCACCGCCAAGATGGGAAAGGCGAGTGACCCCAGGAAGGAGGTTGCCGGGTGTGCCACTTGCCGGGCCTTGGCGGCTGCCGACAAGCCAGGGGCTCCGACAAGCAGTATTGCAAGATCCACCGCACCAAAGGCCACGACCTCCAGAACTGCCGACAAGTTGAGCTGCTTGCTGAGAAGCAAAAAGCTGAATATGAAAGGAGGGACAAGGAGAAGGGCCAAGACGGTGCCGAAGGATCCGGCAAGAAGCATGGCGGTCAAGGAGGCTGTCGTGGCAAGGATAACCAGCAAGAGAGGCCCGCCCGGGGCCGCGACAAGAAGCAGGAAGACGATGATCATGACGAGGACGACGAGTCCGGCGACCACGAGTTTCAGAAAGTCGTAGAGGCCATGTGCGTTGATGGTGGTGCCTCATTGCACACATCTCCCCGCCAGCTCAAGCAGTGGGTGCGTGAGATCACAGCGGTGGAGCCATCACTCGACGCACGGAAGCCACTGAGGTGGTCGAGCACGCCTATCATCTTCGACACCGAGGACCACCCTGATCGCACTACTGCAGTCGGGTGCTTGCCATTGTTGGTTTCACCAACGATCCGAAACCTCAAGGTGACAAAGATGCTAGTTGATGGCGGGGCCGGTCTGAACTTGATCTCGCCTATTGTGATCAAGAGGCTGCAGATCCCTGATGGAGACCTCGAGGAGATGGGCACGTTTCAAGGGGTCAACCCCGGGAGGAGCCAGCCGAAGGGAATGGTCACGCTGCCCGTGACGTTTGGAGGCGAGTTGAACTACAGGACGGAGAGGATTGTCTTCGACGTGGCCGAGATCCCCTTGCCCTACAACGGGATCCTCGGCCGCCCGGCACTGGCCAAGTTCATGGCGGCTTCCCATTACGCCTACAACATGCTGAAGATGCCCGGGCCGATGAACATCATCACCGTCCCCTCCGACAAGAAAGATGCGCTAATTTGCGCTGACCAACACTACCGGGAAGCAGTTGCAGCAGCTGCCGCCAAGGCACTTTCTCCTGCCGATGAAGCCCAGGGAGGGAAGAAGACCGGTGACACCTCTCGCACCCACTCCAGCAAGCGCACCTCTTCGGGGTGTTGCACTCCCGTTGAGGACGTGCCATAGAGCTCCACCGGCAAGAGCATGACGTCCAGAGCTACACCACCACAGACCAAGAAGGTGTCCGTCAAGGAGGATGGCACGGGAGGAGCTTTCACCATAAGCTCCACCCTCGATGGGAAATAGGAAAGTGAGCTCGTCACTTTCCTACGGGCGAATGTCGATGTGTTTGCAGCTTTCCCAGGGAAGTGATTGAGCACCATCTTGTTGTCTGTCCTCATGCGTGGCCTGTCAAGCAGAAGGTCAGGCAGCAAGCTTTGGAGAGGCAGGAGTTCATCACAGAAGAGATCAGGAAGCTAGAGGCGGCAGGCTTGGTAAGAGGGGTGCTCCATCCTCCGTGGCTGGCCAATCCGGTAGTGGTGCGCAAGGCAAACGGGAAGTGGAGGTTGTGTATTGATTACATAGATATCAATAAAGCTTGTCAAAAAGATCCTTTCCCATTCCCGTGCATCGACCAGATTGTTGAATCCACGGACGGGTGTGACCTGCTATCATCCCTCGACGCCTACTCAGGCTACCACCAGATCTTCATGACAAGAGAAGATGAGGAGAAGACAGCATTCATCACCCCATGTGGTACGTATTGCTTTTTACGGATGCCTTTCGGGTTGAAGAGTGCTGGCTCGACCTTTGCAAGAGCAGTACAAATTGGTTTTGAGCCCCAGCTACATAGAAATATGGAAGCTTACATGGTTGACATAATGGTCAAAACCAAGGACAAGGCGACACTTGTGCAAGATTTGGAAGAGACGTTTGCAAATTTGCACAAGATAAACCTCAAGTTGAACCCTAAGAAGTGTGTCTTTGGGTATCCGTCCGGCAAGATTCTCAGGTTCTTTGTGTTGCAACGTGGTATTGAGGCAAACCCAGACAAGATCAACGCCATTGAGAAGATTCAGGCACCTAAGCTGATCAAGGATGTGCGTCGGCTCACTGGTTGCATCGCCACCATGAGCAGATTCATCTCCAAGTCCGCTGAGCGTGCCCTTCCCTTTTTCAAAATCTTGATGAAGGCGGGCCCAATGGAGTGGACCCCGGAGGCCGAGGCGGCACTGCAAGATTTGAAGAAATACCTCTCCTCTACCCCAGTGCTGGTTGCGCCCAAACCACAAGAACCGTTGTTGTTGTATCTAGCAGCAACAAATCAAGTGGTTAGAGCCGCACTGGTGGCACAGAGGGAGGTCGACAAAGAGGCAGCAACATCGACGGACTTGACCGATGGCAAACTAGAACCCTGCACGGCAGGGCCTGGTCCCGGCAAGGTTTGACGCCAGTGTGACAGGGCCCACGCAACAAAGTGAAGTGGTGCAGAAGAAGAAGATGATGTAGCACCCGGTTTACTTCATCGGCTCCCTCCTATAGGGGGCTAGATCGAGGTACTCCAGTGTGCAGAAATTGCTCTTCGGCCTCCTTATGGCCTCGAGGAAGTTGCGTCATTACTTCCAAGCGCACAAGATCACTGTTGTCACTCGCCTCCCGTTGCAATGGATACTGCATAACCCAGATGCAACGGGAGGATTGTGGAATGCGCCTTGGAGCTATCAAGTTTTGGTTTGAAGTTCGAAAGCACCTCAACGATTCAGAGCAGAGTCCTGGCGGAGTTCATTACTGAATGGACCTCAACGCCTGACAAAGAGATCCAGGAGACCACTCTCCCCGGCAAGGAAACAAGTCGCAACTGGATTATGTACTTTGATGGGGCTTTTTCGCTACAAGGCGCCGGTGCTGGTGTGCTACTTGTCACACCCACTGGAGAGCACCTCAAGTATGTGATCCACATGCACTTTCCGAGGGAGATGTCGACGAACAACACTGTCGAGTATGAGGGAATCGCGACAAACCTCGGGGTCAAGAAGCTCATTGTCAGGGGTGATTCACAGCTTGTCGTCAGGCAGGTCAACAAGGATTATCAAAGCCCATTGATGGAGGCTTACATGGATGAAGTGAGGAAACTAGAGGAGCACTTTGATGGTATACAGGCAGAGCATGTCCCCAGGGCGGAGAATGACATCGCCGACTACCTGTCGAAGCGTGCTGCCCTCAAGCGACCTGTGGAACCAGGTAATTTTGTGCTTCGTTTAACCCGACCATACGTTGAACCATAAACAGAGCAGAACAAGTGAAGGAAGTCCGACCCCGACAAGTACTTCCCCATCGAGCTCCCTAGAGCCGCCGGCGAAGATGTTGCCATGGACGTCGAGCCTGCCATGGGACAATCGACTCTGGCAGGGCGCCAAGCCCTCACCGTGGAGACAACTGTTCTCAAGGTGGAGGAAATGCCTTTGGTCCTTGTCGTCGAGCCACAAGCTCCAACATGGGTGCAGCATACCGTCCGATTCCTCCAAATAGGGAGGTTCCTGAGGAGCAGGAAGATGCAGAGAAAGTAGCCAGCCGGTCTGCTCTGTACCAGTTCGTTGACAATGTTCTATACAGAAAACGACCGAATGGAGTGAAATTGAAGTGCATCTCTGATGGCCCACAAGTATAGGGGATCTATCATAGTCCTTTTGATAAGTAAGAGTGTCGAACCCAATGAGGAGCAGAAGGAAATGACAAGCGGTTTTCAGTAAGGTTTTCTTTGCAAGCACTAAAATTGTAGGTAATAGATAGTTTTGTGATAAGATAATTTGTAACGGGTAACAAGCAATGAAAGTAAATAAAGTGAAGCGAGGTGGCCCAATTATTTTTGTAGCAAAGAACAAGCCTGGACAATTTCTTATAATGAGAAAAGAGCTCCCGAGGACACATGGGAATCATCGTCAAGCTAGTTTTAATCACGCTCATATGATTCGCGTTCGGTACTTTGATAATTTGATATGTGGGTGGACTGGTGCTTGGGTACTGCCCTTACTTGGACAAGCATCCCACTTATGATTAACCCCTATTGCAAGCATCCGCAACTACAAAAGAAGTATTAAGGTAAACCTAACCACAACATTATACATATGGATCCAAATCAGCCCCTTACGAAGCAACGCAAAAACTAGGGTTTAAGCTTTTGTCACTCTAGCAACCCATCATATACTTATTACTTCCCAATGCCTTCCCCTAGGCCCAAATAATGGTGAAGTGTCATGTAGTCGACGTTCACATAACACCACTAGAGGAGAGACAACATACATCTCATCAAAATATCAAACGAATACCAAATTCACATGACTACTAATAGCAAGACTTCACCCATGTCCTCAGGAACAAACGTAACTACTCACAAAGCATATTCATGTTCATAATCATAGGAGTATTAATATGCATTAAGGATCTGAACATATGATCTTCCACCAAGTAAACCAATTAGCATCAACTAGAAGGAGTAATCAACACTACTAGCAACCCACAGGTACCAATTTGTGGTTTTGATACAAGATTGGATACAAGAGGTGAACTAGGGTTTTGAGAGGAGATGATGCTGCTGAAGATGTTGATGGATATTGACCCCCTCTCAATGAGAGGATCGTTGGTGATGACGATGGTGATGATGTCCCCCTCCCGAAGGGAAGTTTTCCCGGCAGAACAGCTCCGCCAGAGCCCTAGATTGGTTCCTCCAAGGTTCCGCCTCGTAGCGGCGGCGTTTCATCCCGTAAGCTTGCCTCTGATTTTTTTTCCAGGGTAAAAGCCTTCTTATAGCAGAAGATGGGCACCGGAGGGCCACCAGGGGGCCCAGGAGACAGGGGTGCGCCCAGTAGGGGTGGGCGCGCCCCCACCCTCCTGGCCAAGGTGTGGGCCCCCTCTGGTGTTTTCTTTGCTCAATAATTCTTATTAATTCCAAAAATGACTTCTGTGGAGTTTCAGGATTTTTGGAGTTGTGCAGAATAGGTTTCCAATATTTGCTCCTTTTCCAGCCAGAATTCCAGTTGTCTGCATTCCTCCTCTTCATGGTAAACCTTGTAAAATAAGAGAGAATAACCATAAGTATTGAGATATAATGTGTAATAACAGCCCATAATGCAATAAATATTGATATAAAAGCATGATGCAAAATGAACGTATCAACTCACCCAAGCTTAGACCTCGCTTGTCCTCAAGCGGAAGCCGAAATCAAAAAATATGTCCACATGTTTAGAGATAGAGGTGTTGATAAAAATAAAATATGGACATAAGGTCATCATGATCATTCTTATAACAGCAACATATATAGATTTTATCATATGATTTCTTATGCTCAAGTAACGATCAATTCACAATGTCAAGTATGGTTCATAAACTTCATTGGGAACTAGCAAACTATAATCTCAGTCATTGAAGCAATTGCAATTTATCATAACATCAGAAAGAGTCAAGAATAGAGCTTTTTGCCAAGTCC
The DNA here is from genome assembly GCF_002162155.2 of Triticum dicoccoides. Lineage (NCBI taxonomy): Eukaryota > Viridiplantae > Streptophyta > Magnoliopsida > Poales > Poaceae > Triticum > Triticum dicoccoides. The sequence continues at coordinate 288,999,598 of NC_041393.1, read as the reverse complement.
AGATACTCGACCATCATATAGCCTTCTACAATTGCTAACACTCACGCAATACTTGTGGTTATGGAGTTTCAACCGGACACTGAGAAAGATAGGGGCTAATAATGTAGCCTCCCAACGTATTCACCTTTGGGTGATGTCAACAATAATAATTCATGCTAACTTACATCCAATTGGATATATATATCAAGATCTTTCAAACACGAGGAGCTTGCCAAAGGATAAAATGAAAAAGGGAAAGGTGAAGATCACCTTGACTCAAGCATAAAGTAAAAACATAAAGTAAAAGATAGGCCCTTCGCAGAGGGGAGCAGAGGTTTTCATGTGCTTTTAGGGTTGGATACACAAAATCTTAATGCAAAAGAACATCACTTTATATTGCCACTTGTATATGGACCTTTATTATGCAGTCCATCGCTTTTATTGCTTCCATAACAAGATCGTATAAAACTTATTTTCTTCACACTAATAAGTCATACATATTTAGAGAGCAATTTTTATTGCTTGCAACATGACAACTTACTTGAAGGATCTTACTCAATCCATAGGTAGGTATGTGATACGTCTCCAACGTATCTACTTTTCCAAACACTTTTTCCCTTGTTTTGACTCTAACTTGCATGTGAGTGAAACTAACCCAGAGTGACGTTGTTTTTAGCAGAACTTCCATGATGTTGTTTATTGTACAGAAAAAGAAGTTCTCGGAATGACCTGAAAATCCACGGAGATAAGTTTTGGAAAATATAAAAAATACTGGCGAAAGAATCAAGGCGAGGGGGCCCACAACCTGTCCACGAGGGTGGGGGCGCGCCCTCCCCCCTGGGCGCACCCCCTGTCTCGTGGGCCCCCTGACGCTCCACCGACCTCAACTTCAACTCCATATATTCCGTTTCACGGAGAGAAAAGTCAGGGAGAAAGTTTCATCGCGTTTTACGACATGAAGCCGCCGCCAAGCCCTAATCTCTCTCAGAGGGCTGATCTGGAGTCCGTTCGGGGCTCCGGAGATGGGGATTTGTCGCCGTCGTCATCATCAACCATCCTCCATCACCAATTTCATGATGCTCACCGCCGTGCGTGAGTAATTCCATCATAGCCTTGCTGGATGGTGATGGGTTGGATGAGATTTACCATGTAATCAAGTTAGTTTTGTTAGGGTTTGATCCCTAGTATCCACTACGTTCTGAGATTGATGTTGCTATGACTTTGCTATGCTTAATGCTTGTCACTAGGGCCCGAGTGCCGTGATTTCAGATCTGAACCTATTATTTTTTCATGAATATATGTGAGTTCTTGATCCTATCTTGCAAGTCTATAGTCACCTATTATGTGTTATGATCTGACAACCCCGAAGTGACAATAATCGGGATACTTCTCGGTGATGACAATAGTTTGAGGAGTTCATGTATTCACTATGTACTAATGCTTTGTTCCGGTTCTCTATTAAAAGGAGGCCTTAATATCCCTTAGTTTCCACTAGGACCCCGCTGCCACGGGAGGGTAGGACAAAAGATGTCATGCAAGTTCTTTTCCGTAAGCACGTATGACTATATTCGGAATACATGCCTACATTACATTGATGAATTGGAGCTAGTTCTGTGTCACCCTATGTTATAGCTATTACATGAGGAATCGCATCCGACATAATTATCCATCACTAATCCAATGCCTACGAGCTTTTCACATATTGTGCTTTGCTTATTTACTTTTCCGTTGCTACTGTTACAATCACTACAAAACTGCTATCTTTACTTTTGCCATTGTTGCCTTTATTATCATACTACTTTGCTACTAAATACTTTGCTGCAGATACTAAGTTATCCAGGTGTGGTTGAATTGACAACTCAACTGCTAATACTTAAGAATATTCTTTGGCTCCCCTTGTGTCGAATCAATAAATTTGGGTTGAATACTTTACCCTCGAAAGCTGTTGCGATCCCCTACACTTGTGGGTTATCAGTATGGTGGACTCTCATGGCAAAACTGGGTTTAAGGATATTTCGAAGCACAAGTAGTATCTCTACTTGGTGTAAGGAATTTGGCTAGCATGAGGGGGGAAGGCAAGCTCAACATGTTGGGAAGACCAATGACAATGTACTTTAACTGAGATGTGAGAAAACATAAACCATTACGTTGTCTTCCTTGTCCAACATCAACTCTTTTAGCATGTCATACTTAATGAGTGCTCACAATCATAAAAGATGTCCAAGATTGTATATTTGTATGTGAAAACCTCTCTTTCCTTATTACTTCCTATTAATTGCAACGATGACCAAAACTATGTTTGTCAACTCTCAACAAATTTTATGCCTCATACTTTTTATGTGTGAAGTCATTAGTATTCATAAGATCAATATGAACTCTTTTATTTCTTTTTATTCTTCTACTTTCTCAAGATCATAGCAAGATAGCAAAGCCCTTGACTCAAAAACTAATCTCTATTATAGATACCTCACAGACTCGATTACATAAAGGGATCACAAAGCAAGACCCAAAACTACTTGATACCAAAAATTCAATCTACTTGATAAAGATATTAATAAAAGGATCAAACTAAGTAAAATGGTAAAGATAGGAGTGTTATGGTGATACGATATCGGGTCACCTCCCCCAAGCTTGGCAGTTGCCAAGGGGAGTGCCCATATCCATGTGATTATGTCCTCGGAGGTGATGGAGGTGGTGAAGTAGGAGTTGTTGATGACGTAGGCTTCTTCCTCAATTTACGCTTGAGGATAGTATTTTGCTCCTTTAGATCATCGATCTCCTATTCAAGACTTAATATTCTTTTGCATAGTTCCTGCTTATTTTCCTACAAGAGACGAAAAGGGATAAACTCGATCTTTGGCTTCTTTGCTCTATCGGGGAGGCTTGACTTTTTAAACTCCACATGCATGTCCTCAGGTTGAGGTAATGGGGCTTCGCCTTTGTCTGAACTCGTCTCCTCCATTCCCTTAGGCTCATAGTCTTCCTCTTCCAAATCCTGAGACGACATATCGCTCTAAATCTGTAACAGAAATAGCTCGAAACGAAAACAGAGGATATTTGCGTGATACGATGGTAAAAACCTTTGGGAGATTATATAATGAATTTTTACCGACCAAAATACATAATGTGCAAGAAAACAGAGTTCGGGAGGCACACGAGGTGGCCACAAGACAGGGGGGCACGCCCAGGAAGGGTGGGCGTGCCCTCCACCCTCGTGGAGGCCTTGTGTCCTTCCAGGATTACTTCTTGCTTTCCAAAATTCTTAAATATTCCAAAACAGAGAAAAAATCCCATTAGAACTGTTTTGGAGTCGGTTTACTTACCGTACCACATACCTACTCCTTTTTGGAGTCTGAAACATTCTGGAAAGTGTCCCTTATGTATTCCTCCGGGGGTATGGTCTCAATAATATTAATTTCAACATTGATAGGATTACCTGAAATATAATGTTTGATTCTTTGACCGTTCACCACCCTCGGACTTGTGCCTTCGAAGTTGTTGATTTTTATGGCACCAGAACGATAGACCTCCTCGATAACGTAAGGACCTTCCCATTTAGAGAGAAGTTTTCCTGCAAAAAATCTTAAGCGAGAGTTGAATAATAACACATAATCACCTACGTTAAACTCATGCTTTTGTATCCTTTTGTCATGCCATCGTTTAACTCTTTCTTTAAATAGCTTGGCATTCTCATAGGCTTGGGTTCTCCATTCATCAAGTGAGGTAATGTCAAACAACCTCTTCTCACCGGAAAGTTTAAAGTCATAGTTGAGCTCTTTAATAGCCCAATATGCTTTATGTTCAAGTTCAAGAGGTAAGTGACATGCTTTTCCATAAACCATCTTATACGGAGACATACCCATAGGATTTTTATATGCAGTTCTATAGGCTCATAATGCATCCTTTCTCGATCTATTGATAGTCTTTTGAAAAATTAATTTGAGCTCTCTGTTGCTCAACTCTACTTGACCACTAGACTGCGGGTGATAAGGAGATGCGATTCTATGATTAACATCATACTTAGCAAGCATCTTACGGAAAGCACCATGAATAAAATGTGAACCACCGTCAGTCATAAGATATCTAGGGACTCCAAACCTCAGAAAAATAACTTCTTTAAGCATCTTAATAGAGGTGTTATGATCAGCACTACTAGTTGGAATAGCTTCTACCCACTTAGTAACGTAATCAACAGCAACTAAAATATGTGTACATCCATTAGAGGCAGGAAAAGGTCCCATATAATCAAAGCCCCAAACATCAAATGGTTCAATAACAAGAGAATAATTCATAGACATTTCTTGACATCTACTAATATTACCAATTCTTTGACATTCATCACAAGATAAGACAAACTTACGAGCATCTTTGAAGAGAGTAGGCCAATAAAAACCAGATTGCAATACCTTATGTGCAGTTCTATCTCCAGCGTGGTGTCCTCCATATGATTCGAAGTGACACTTGCGTAGGATTTGTTCCTGTTCATGCTCAGGTACACAACGTCTAATAACACCATCTACTCCTTATTTATAGAGGTGTGGGTCATCCCAGAAGTAATGTCTTTCATCATAAAAGAACTTTTCTTTTGCTGGTATGTGAAACTAGGTGGTATAATTTAGCAACAATGTAATTAGCATAATCAGCATACCAAGGAGCAGTACGAGAAGCATTAACGACCACTAATTGTTCATCAGGAAAGCTATCATATATAGGTAGTGGGTCATCAAGAACATTCTCTAACCTAGACAAGTTGTCTGCAATGGGGTTCTCAGCTCCCTTTCTATCAATAATATGCAAATCAAATTCTTGGAGCAAGGGAACCCATCTAATGAGTCTAGGCTTAGCATATTTCTTTTCCATAAGATATTGAGTAGCAGCATGATCAGTGTGAATAGTAACTTTAGAATCAACAATATAAGGTCTGAACTTATCACAAGCAAATACAACTGCTAAGAACTCTTTTTCAGTAGTAGCATAATTTCTCTGGGCAGTATCAAGAGTTTTACTAGCATACTGGATAACATTCAATTTCTTATCAACTCTTTGCCCTAGAACAACACCTACAGCATAATCACTAACATCACACATGATTTCAAAGGGTAAATTCCAATCAGGTGGCTGAACAATAGGTGCAGTGATCAAAGATTTCTTAAGTATTTCAAATGCTTCTACACTATCATCATCAAAGACAAAAGGAATATCTTTTTGCAATAAATTAGTCAGAGGCCTAGAGATTTTAGAAAAGTCCTTAATGAACCTCCTATAAAAACCGGCATGACCAAGGAAACTTCTTATACCTTTTATGTCCTTGGGACATGGCATCTTTTCAATAGCATCAACTTTAGCTTTATCAACTTCAATACCTCTCTCGGAAATCTTATGCCCCAAGACAATGCCTTCATTAACCATAAAGTGGCACTTTTCCCAATTCAATACGAGACTAGTGTCGTCACATCTCTGCAAAACTCGATCAAGGTTGCTCAAGCAATCATCAAAAGAGGACCCATAAACGAAGAAATCATCCATGAATACCTCACAAATCTTTTCACAGAAGTCAGAGAATATAGCCATCATACATCTTAAAAGGTAGCAGGTGCATTACATAAACCAAAAGGCATACGTCTATAAGCAAAGGTACCGAAAGGGCAAGTAAAATTAGTTTTTGATTGATCCTTCGCTGACACAGGTATTTGAGAGAAACCAGAATAACCATCTATAAAGCAGAAATGTGTGTGTTTGGATAGACTTTCTAGCATTTGATCAATAAAAGGTAAAGGGTAATCATCTTTCTTAGTAGCCTTATTTAATTTACGGAAATCAATTACCATCCTATAACCTGTGATAATTCTTTGCGGGATCAATTCATCTTTATCATTAGGAACGATAGTAATACCTCCCTTCTTAGGAACACAATGGACATGACATACCCATTCACTATCAGCAACGGGATAAAGTATACCTGCCTCAAGGAGCTTTAGTATCTCCTTTCTTACCACTTCCTTCATCTTAGGATTTAATCGTCGTTGAGGATCCCCTAGGATTTCAACAGGTAAGTTGTGTTTCAGAATAGGACCCTGTTGAAGGAACACTTCATCTATTTCCCTTCTTTCATTCATAAACATATCATTTTCATGATCTAGCAAATATTGTTCTAACGGATCAGTAGGAGGCACGGCAATAGAAGCAAGACCAATAATCTCATCCTTACTAGGTGATTCTTTATCACAGGGTTGTCTACGAAATTTAGCAAAATTAAACTCATGAGACATATTGTCGGTGTACTAGAGTAGGGGTACCCTAGTATCCCGAACTTGTGCACGGGCAGTTGCAGCACCCCGCGGCAAGGCTTGCCGGGTGACCGCCAAGGTCCTCCATGGTTCCTTTGGAACCATTCAAGAACAAAGTATTTAAGCCAAGGAGACAAGGCCCCGGCAAGAGGAGCTTGCCGGGAAGGCCAACCAAGGCATCGCAAGGAACTTGCCGCGACGCGCCACGCGTCCCGGCAAGGCCCGGTGAGCGACAAGCTTCCGGGCGCGACAAGACAATATCCGCGGCAAGGCGCTTGCCGCGACAAGCTACCACTCAGTACCTGCGCTCTAGCACATCCACCAACGTGTCGCCCTGAGGCCTTTCCAGACGCGCGTGGCAAGAGGTTGTGCAGCCAGCGGTGCGCGGTGGCAAGCGACGCTGACAAGACTACCATCGTGGCGAACGGTGGCGTCCCTGACGGTCCTTTTTGCACTATTTGGGCGACGCAGACGGGAATTTAATGCCTTTGTCCCCTGCCGTCAGGGTTAGGTAGGATACACTGTACAAGTAGTTGTACCAACCACAATTCCTTTTCCATTTTTGCCCTTGTCTACGTTGCCACCTGTCGGAGACCCCTTGAGCATATAAAAGGAGGCCCATGCGCAACGTAGAGGGGGGTTCGAAGCCAGAAAAACACTCACGCTCGGTCTCGTTAGCAGCTGGTGCGTACTGTAGCACTCAGCGCTCCTGAGCAAGAACTCAATACAATCAGACAAGCAGCAGTAGGAGTATTATCCCAAAATAGAGTTATATTACAAGATAGCTTGTCGCAGCTCTATCAGATTGTTCTCATGACATGACCGACAGCGACAAAGAAAAAGAGAAAGCGGGCGGCCTAATCTACGCGATCTCCCTCAACCCTCTTGATCTCGTTCACCTTGTCCACAATGGGTGCAACAAGGGCCTTGAGCGCTTCCAGATCAGCATCCGGCGGCAGGGACCTGAGGACGTTGGTGAGGTTGAGGCCTGGGTTGCGGAAGGCCACCTTCATGTGACGCCCAGGTAATTAAGCTACAGTAATCCCCACTAATGATGCCACGTCACCTCGGTTACTGTGGATAAACTCGCGTTAGTTCGGAACCTAGTTCGAATTTCAAATTCAAAATCGAGCAAACAATAAAAGTTTTCAAATATTAAGATTTAACTGTTCGGAGTGAACCAAATAATACATAGGTAATTATGGTGGAGAAACCAAACTTTGATAAAATGTTTAAAGGCCCTAAAACAATTAAAACAATAGTGAAAACAATTATTTAAATACCTTTTGTAATTAATAAAATGTCAAACTAATTTATTTGAGGATTAGACTTTTGTGACTATGGACTAAGTTGAAATACTAAATTAGATGCTACGTGTGTATTTTAATAAAACTAAAATAATAGGAAACAAAACTAAAACAGAAAAGGTAAAATAAATAAAAGTAAAAACAAAAGAAAAGAAAAGGGACCCCCACTGGGCCAACCGGCCTAGCTGACAGCCAGGCCAGCCCAACTGGCCCACCCGCATGGCCCAGCCGACCCCCACTCCTCCCTTATCCTCTCACCCCCACCCGAACCCTATCCACTCGCTCCCACTCCCCCTCTCCCGATCCGATCTGGATCGGGATCGATCCCCCACTCCCC
>NC_041393.1:288990797-288991601 GCF_002162155.2 Triticum dicoccoides | reverse complement strand
CGGCGCCCCAAGCCCCGACATCGCGCCGTCGCCGCTCGCCGTCGTCTCCGTCCTCCTCGACTCCTCGCCGGACCTCGCATCCCCGTCTCTCCCTCGTCTGCATCGGGTGGCAGCCGCGCCCCGACCCCGCCGACGCAGATGCCGCGCGCCACCCCGTTGCTCCTCGTCGGCCGACATCGAGCCCACTGCCATCCCCCTGCAGCTCCCATGTGAGGAACCCCCTCCTGTACTCCCTCTCCTCCATGTGCGCGCCTCCCGCTCGCGCCTGGACGCCTTGCGTGCCCCTGGTCGCGCTCACCCTCCTAAGGCCGCTCGCCTCTGCCTGTTGTTCGCCGTGATCGCACCCTATGCGCGCACGCGCCCGTCCCCGACTCCCCGTGCCGTCTGCGCCACCCCGCGCGTTCGTCACGCCCGCGGTGGGGTCTCCCTCGCGCGCCCTGCCACACATGCGCCGCCTACTCCCCCGCCGGCCTCGCTCTGCAGCTCCTTCGCTGCCTGGCCACGCCCGGCGCCCTCCCCCGCCTCCTGGCTGCGCCCCGCGCTCGCCGTCAACGGCCACGGCCGCCGCCAAAGCCCCTTGCTGCCCCGTGCCTCCCGCTCGCCGGTCCGGTCCCCGCCACCGGCCGCGCCCTTTGCCTTCGGCGCCCCGCTAGCCTCGCCCCGCGGTTAGTCTGGGCGAGCTCCCTGTCGGGCAGGCTGGCGCCCATCGCCCAGCACGCCCCTGCACCCGTAACCGCAAGCCTGGTGCCCGCTAAGGCCCTATGGGCCTATGGCAAACGGGCCCCATCCCAGAACGTTTTTATA
>NC_041393.1:288948265-288990787 GCF_002162155.2 Triticum dicoccoides | reverse complement strand
GGCCACCGGCCTCCCTTGCTCCCCTCGCCCTGCCGGCTCCGCCCACCCCCCCTGGGCGTGCGCCCGAATGAACGGGTGCGGGTTGCGCCCGAACCCGCACCGCCCTGTGCCCGCTAGCCCCCCCGGGCCACTGACTAGGGGGCCCCGCCCCATAACGTTTTTCTTTAAAATAAAAAAAAATAATAAAATAAATAAATATATTAAATAAATAAATGAATAATAACTAAAATAATTAAAATATTAATTAATTAATTAATTAAGTTAATTAATCCTGATTAGATTAACCTAATCACTAATTAAAATTAACTAATCTGTAATTAAACTAAACAGAGAATGACAGGTGGGTCCCACTGGACCCACACGTCAGGTTGACCAGGTCAATGGTCAACGTTGACTGCTGACATCACCCTGATGTCATGCTAACGTCAGCTTTTACTGTTCTGGATAATGTTGGGTTAAATAATTAATTAAATTCCATAAATTAATAAAAGCTTTAGAAAATCATATCTTTTAATCCGTAACTCGGATTAAAATATTTTCAACATGAAAGTTGCTCAGAACGACGGGACGAATCCGGATACACAGTCCGTTCGTCCGCCACACACCCCTAACCTATCGAACTCGCAACTTTCCCCCTCCGGCTCCGCTGCCCGAAAACACAAAACCCCGGGGATATTTTCCCGGATGTTTCCCCCTTAACCGGCATCACCTCATACCACATTAGGGCACACCTAGCACCGCTCATTGTCACGTCACGCATCGTCGTGTTTATGTTTGCATTGTATTCATTGTTTCTTCCCCCTCTTATCTCCGGTAGACTACGAGAGCGACGCTGATGCCACCGAGTACGACTACGTCACCGACGACCCCTCCTTGTCTGAGCAACCAGGCAAGCCCCCCCTTTGATCACCAGATATCGCCTACTCTTCTCTATACTGCTTACATTAGAGTAGTGTAGCATGTTACTGCTTTCCGTTATTCCTATCCTGATGCATAGCCTGTCCTTGCTACTACTGTTGTTACCATTACCCGCTATCCTACTGCTTAGTATAGGATGCTAGTGTTCCATCAGTGGCCCTACACTCTTGTCCGTCTGCCATGCTATACTACTGGGCCGTGATCACTCGGGAGGTGATCACGGGCATATACGATATACTTTACACAGTTACATTACCTGTGATACTGTTCGGAGATGGGGGCTGAAGGGGCAGGTGGCTCCATCCCGGTAGAGGTGGGCCTGGGTTCCCGACGGCCCCCGACTGTTACTTTGTGGAGGAGCGGCAGGGCAGGTTGAGACCACCTAGGAGACAGGTGGGCCTGGCCCTGTTTGGCGTTCGCGGATACTTAACACGCTTAACGAGATCTTGGTATTTGATCTGAGTCGGCTACGAGCCTATACGCACTAACCATCTACGCGGGAGTAGTTATGGGTATCCCGGCGTCGTGGTATCAGCCGAAGCCTTCTTGACGTCAGCGACTGAGTGGCGCGCGCCGGGTTGGACTGTGTTAACGCAACTTCCTTTGTAATGGAGGTTGCTAGGTCTGCTCACCGGCCGCGTACGCAACGTGCAGGTGTGCTAAGGGCGATGGGCCCAGGCCCCTGTGCGCTTAGGTTTAGACCGGCGTGCTGACCTCTCTGTTGTGACTAGGTGGGGCTGCAACGTGTTGATCTTCTGCGGCCGGGCATGACCCAGGAAAGTGTGTCCGGCCAAATGGGATCGAGCGTGTTGGGTAAGTTGGTGCACCCCTGCAAGGAAGTTAATCTATTTGAATAGCCGTGATCTTCGGTAACAGGATGACTTGGAGTTGTACCTTGACCTTATGACAACTAGAATCGGATACTTAATAAAACACACCCTTCCAAGTTCCACAGACAACCCGGTGATCGCTTTTCCACAGGGCGACGAGGGGAGGATCGCCGGGTAGGATTATGCTATGCGATGCTATTTGGAGATGCTACCTGGAGATGCTACTTGGAGATGCTACTTGGAGGACTTCAATCTACTCTCTTCTACATGCTGCAAGGCGGAGGCTGCCAGAAGCGTAGTCTTCGATAGGACTAGCTATCCCCCCCTTATTCTGGCATTCTGCAGTTCAGTCCACCGATATGGCCTCCTTACACATATACCCATGCATATGTAGTGTAGTTCCTTGCTTGCGAGTACTTCGGATGAGTACTCACGGTTGCTTTCTCCCCCCTTTTTTTCCCCTTTCCTTTCTTTTTGGTTGTCGCAACCAGATGCTGGAGTCCAGGAGCCAGACGCCACCGTCGACGACGACTACTACACTAGAGGTGCCTACTACTACGTGCAGGCCGCTGACGACGCCCAAGAGTAGTTAGGAGGATCCCAGGCAGGAGGCCTACGCCTCTTTCGATCTGTAACCCAGTTTGTGCTAGCCTTCTTAAGGCAAACTTGTTTAACTTATGTCTGTACTCAGATATTGTTGCTTCCGCTGACTCGTCTATGATCGAGCACTTGTATTCGAGCCCTCGAGGCCCCTGGCTTGTATTATGATGCTTGTATGACTTATTTATGTTTTAGAGTTGTGTTGTGATATCTTCCCGTGAGTCCCTGATCTTAATCGTACATGTTTGCGTGCATGATTAGTGTACGATTAAATCGGGGGCGTCACACTTCACCAGCACCTTTTGAAGAACTCCCGCGCAGATCTTGCGCGACTCGTTGGCCAGCTGCTTTGGGATCTTCTCCCGGAGTCGCTGGAGGGCCGTCGCCACGCCTTTGAAGAACAAGTTGAGCTTGGCGCTGGGTTGGAGGTGCTCGTCGGAAGAATACCCGAGGTCCTCCATCCCCAGCTGCGCCAACTCCCCGTCGATGGCGGCGGCAACATTCACGAGACCCTCGGTCTAGTGCTCCACAGTCTCCCTAAAAGCATTCTGGGCGGCAGCAGCACTCGCCAGTAGCGCCTCGTCGGCCTTGATCTTCTCCTTCAAGGCCACCTCTTGCTCCCTGGCGCCGTCCAGCGTCTTGGTCAAAGTAACCAGCTTCAACTCAAGATCGGCGTTGGAGTCCTTGGCGGCACTAAGCTCTTTGCTCCTCTCAGCGAGACGACCCTGCAACTCACCATGAGCGGCGGCGTCCTTCTCGCGCTCACGCTTGAGCGCGGCAAGCTCCTCGCCGCTCGCCTTGAGATCAGCCTCCAGCTGCGCCATCTTCGTCTCCAGCTCCTTCTTGGCGGCCTCGGCAGCTGCGGCAGCATCCTTTGCTTCCTTGAGAGCCCCGCCAATTGCTTGCTCGCGCGCGGCAAGCTCCTCCTCGTGGCTGTCAAGGTTGACCTTGCGCTGCGCCAACTCACCTTCCTGCGCAGACAGCTTCTCGGCAGCGAGCCGCTGTTGCTCTTCAACTTCAGCCTTCGCGAGGAGGAAAGCTTTCCGCTGCTCGGTGACTTGCTCCCGCTCCTCTGCCAGGGACCGGAGAGCTTCCTGCCTGAGACCCCGGAGCTCCTCCGCGCGCTTCTCAATGTCCACTCCCGCCCTCGCGACAAGCGCTTCTCGGGATTCCAGCTTGGCTTGTCGGGCGCGGTACAGCGACAACACCTTCCGAAGCAGCCGCTCCTCCTCAGGCTCATCGCTGCTACTGCTTGGCGCGTCAACCAGCGTCAGCCCAGCGGAGGCGAGCACCTCTCCATCCAAAATCTCTCCTTCGACCGGCGCCCTGGAGCTTGACGCCCAGGGGAGCTTGATGAAGATGCCGTCGCCGGCCTTCAAATAGGCGCCGGGCTGGGGCTCTTCGGAGCCTGGCGCTGCAGCAGCGGCGGAGGGATCGGCGGTCGGCGCAGCGCCTAGCGCTCCTGCGGCCTCGGGGCCGTTAGTGCGATCGCCGGATCCCTCGCCAGCTTCTGCGGCAGCAGCTTTGGCGGCCTCTTCGCCGGCGGGCTCATCAGCGCCGGCTTCTCCTTCGGTGGCAACGGCGTCGTCGGTATTGCTGCGCGCGTTTTCCTCGCCGGCGACCTCGGTTTCCATCGGCTCCGTGGCAGATGGATCTGACGAATGGAGAAAAGAGAAAAGTCAAGCAAATATCCAAAAAGAAAATCAGAAGAAGAAGAACCCAAGGGAAGTTTTAAAGCAAGAGGATTACCTGTACTAGGATCTGTAGTCGTGGTCTCAACCACCGGAGGGTCGCTGGTGCTGTCCCTTGCCGGAGAACTGTCCCTTGCCGGAGAATTCTCCCTTGCCGGAGAACGCTCCCTTGCCGGGGAATCCTCCCTTAGCGGTGTAGTCGAAGCAGATGGCATTTCGGGAGCGGCTTCCGGGCTCCCCTGGTGAGGCTGCTCTGCTCCTGCATGAACCAACAGTCAGATATCAGCAAAGGAAGAGCACACATGCGCGCCTGAAAGCAGGAAATAAACTATATACTTACGCTGGGGGCTGTGATGGGGGCTGCTTTGGGGAAAAGTTGCCGGGTCCGGCAAGATGGTCTCGGACACGCCCTCTGCTATCGCGGTGGGTTTGTCCTCGATGACAATCACCGGGACCTTGGCTCTCTTCGCCGCTCTCTGGGCCAGAGTCCTGGAAAGGAATGGGTTCGGAGTAAAGCAAATCAGATACAAGACAAAACAGCAAGAATTGAAGAACTACAAGCACGGCAAAGAATCTTACTCTTCTTCTTCCTCGTCGGAGCTGAGCGCGGAGAGATCGAAGTCCAGCTCGCCTCCGGTGCGACGAGACGAAGGAGTAGTTTCCCTTGTCCGCTTGGCAGGAGCAGTAGCGGTGGGCCGGGAAGACCCCGCTCCAGTTGCCGCAGCGGCGTGAGGCGCTCCCGCGGCAACAATGCTTGCCGCGGTAGAGCGTGTCGCGCGACACGGCGGCTGTTGACTCATCTGCCGCCCCGCTACGTCCACGGCCTTGCGGAGACGCCTTCTTGGTGGAGCTGGGGGCTCCGCTTGTGGCAAGCTGTCTGAAGGTTAGGGTCCGACAAGCTCTCCCTCGCCGGCCTCGCTCGACTCATCTTCGGGCCCGACAAGCTCTCCCTCGCCGGCAAACTCCTCGCGCTCGGCAAGGCTTGCCGCCTCTGCTGCCTCTGCCTCCTCCACGGTGAATTCAAACTCACCCGCGGCAGCGGCTGCCGTCACCTCTTCCAGCCTAGTGGCGATGCGCTGCATCTCCGCATCAGTGGTGTCGCGAGTAAGGCTCTTCTGCTCGTCGGAGCGGACCGGCACTTCAACCAAGCCGTCAAAGAACTCCTGCACGACGGCGTCTGCCGGCTCTTGCCAAGTTGGGACAATTCCATGTGAGTCGCACAGCGGCATCCTTGCACGGATGCGGTCGAGCGAGGAGTTGTTGCACAACGGAACGACACCCCTCGGCAACATGAATGGATGTTGGGATCACGCTTGAACAGTTCTAGGAGCATCGCGTCCAGCTCCAGGACAGTGAAGTTGAAGTTGAGGCCCGGGCGCAGCCTCATGATATCCGCCGAGTTCTGGAACTCCCAGGCGGGTCTCCTCCTCTCCTGCAGGGGGGCGATGCGGCGGCAAAGAAAATCTGCGCCAACGGCGCCTACGGTGAGCCCGGCAAGCCTGAGGCGAAGGATCCGGGTGACGGCAATCTTCAGCCTATCGTCTTCCGGGGCCACGTTGCTCCAATCGTTGCCGCGCGCTATTGGGGCTTGTCACAGGGCGGTAAATGGCTGCGGGTTCTCCTCGACAATCCAGCACCACTCTGCTCTCCATTCCTCCCACTTGCTGCGGAGCTCTCCCTCCAGATAAGCTTCCTTCTTGCCGACTCTCGAGATCTAGGCGATTCCGCCGGATAAAGGCTCTCCTCTCTTGACTCGGGGCATAAAGAAGTGGCGAAAAAGAGCTACGTTTGGATGGACTCCGACAAAGTTTTTGCAGAGATGTGCGAAAACTGCTAGGGTCAGAACGGCGTTGGGGGTGAAGTCAAGGAGGCGGAACCCGTAGGTGTTCATGATGTCATAGAAAAAATCAGAGAAGGGCGGGCAGAGCCCGCAGTAGAAGAATAGCGCAAAGAAGGGGTATCCGTTCGGAGCCAGTTCCGAAGCGGCAGCCGGGAGTACCTTCGTGCGCGGATGCGCTCGCGTCTCCGTCGACCAGAAGAGGTAGTAGTACTCCCTCAGCTCCTTCGCGGCAAGCTGAGGGGGGAAGATGGCCCGCTCCTTTCGCAGCGCCGCGAGCCGCTGCGCCTTGACCGATTTCACGCCCTTCCCCTTGTTGGCTTTCGGAGCCATGGCAGAGGTGGTGGGGGAGATCGACGGTGTTGGTGGTGCTGGTGGCAATGGGGGGCGGCGCGCTGCTCTCTTTCGGCTTTGAGAAGAAGGGGGGAGCGGCGGAGATTTCCGAGATTGGAGTAGCAACCAGCGAGATGGGCGAACTGCCCCTGTTTCCCCTGCTTATAAAGAGGGAGGGGGCGGGCGTTCCGTTATTCCGAATAAAGAAACCACCCACGATCTCTCCCACGACGCCGCATTCAACGCGTGCCGTTCGGGGAGGACGCGGTGGATACGGAGTAAGATACGGCGTAACCCAGGTCGCGCGTGCCCGTGCCCTGTTTTGGGCCTGGCCCAACAGCGCTCGGCGCCATGTGTGGCCCAGGCCCGGGGGCTCCTGTCGGTGTACTAGAGTAGGGGTACCCTAGTATCCCGAACTTGTGCACGGGCAGTTGCAGCACCCCGCGGCAAAGCTTGCTGGGTGACCGCCAAGGTCCTCCGTGGTTCCTTTGGAACCATTCAAGAACAAAGTATTTAAGCCAAGGAGACAAGGCCCCGGCAAGAGGAGCTTGCCGGGAAGGCCAACCAAGCCATCGCAAGGAACTTGCCGCGACGCGCCACGCGTCCCGGCAAGGCCCGGTGAGCGACAAGCTTCCGGGCGCGACAAGACAATATCCGCGGCAAGCCACTTGCCGCGACAAGCTACCACTCAGTACCCGCGCTCCAGCACATCCACCAACGTGTCGCCCTGAGGCCTTTCCAGACGTGCGTGGCAAGAGGCTGTGCAGCCAGCGGTGCGCGGTGGCAAGCGACGCTGACAAGACTACCATCATGGCGAACGGTGGCGTCCCTGATGGTCCTTTTTGCACTATTTGGGCGACGCAGACGGGCATTTAATGCCTTTGTCCCCTGCCGTCAGGGTTAGGTAGGATACACTGTACAAGTAGTTGTACCAACCGCAATTCCTTTTCCATTTTTGCCCTTGTCTACGTTGCCACCTGTCGGAGACCCCTTGAGCATATAAAAGGAGGCCCATGCGCAACGTAGAGGGGGGTTCGAAGCTAGAAAAACACTCACGCTCGGTCTCGTTAGCAGCCGGTGCGTACTGTAGCACTCAGCTCTCCTGAGCAAGAACTCAATACAATCAGACAAGCAGCAGTAGGAGTATTATCTCTCCGGAGAGCTCCGAAGCTGGGTAAAACTGCTCGTGTGCTTTGCCTCGATCCACTCTTCGTGCGACCTCCGCCCCCCGCTGAACCGAAAGGGGCTCGGTCCGCCGGTCCCATAGGTGTTCGTGGATCAGCTTCCCCGACACATATCCCCTAAGCCAATTGCAACAATATCCTTTTCACAATCAATCCTAGCATTAACAGTATTCAAGAAGGGTCTACCTAATATAATGGGACAAAAGTCATCTTGTGGTGAACAAAGAACAATAAAATCAGCGGGATATTTAACCTTCCCACACAAGACTTCGACATCTCTAACAATCCCAACTGGTTTAATGGTGTCCCTATTGGCAAGCTTAATGGTAACATCAATATCTCTATTTCAGCGGGTACGATATCATGCATAATTTCTTTATATAAGTCCTAGGATATTGCACTAGCACTGGCACCCATATCACATAAGCCATGATAACAATGATCTCCTATTTTAACATAAATGACAGGCATGCCTACAACAGGTCTATGTATCTTAGCATCTGGTCTAGCAATATTAGTAGTCTCACCACAGAAATAAATAACATTCCCATCTAAATTATCATCCAAGAGATCTTTAACCATAGCAATACTAGGTTCAACTTTGATTTGCTCAGGAGGCATATAAGTCCTAGTATTACTCTTACGAACAACAGTCCAAGTTTTAGCATGATCCTTTATCCTAACAGGAAAAGGAGGTTTCTCAACATAAGTAGTAGGAACAATAGGATCATTATAAGTGACAGTCTTTTCTTCAACTGTAATAGGTGCAACTACTTTTAGTTCAGTGGGAGGATTATATTTAAACCACTTCTCCTTAGGGAGATCAACGTGAGTAGCAAAAGATTCACAAAAAGCAGCTACTATCTCATAGTCAAGTCCATACTTAGCGCTAAATCCACGAAAAGCATCGGTATCCATAAAAGATTTAACACAATCAAACTTACATGTTATACCTGACTCCTTACCATCGTCGGAACCCCAATCTTCAGAGTTGCGTTTAATTCCTTCCAATAAATCCCACTTGAATTCAATAGTCTTCAGCATATAAGAACCAGCACAGGAAGTATCGAGCATGTTGCGATCATTGGGAGAAAGCCGAGCATAAAATTTTTGAATTATCATTTCTCTTGAGAGCTCATGATTGGGGCATGAATATAACATTAACTTAAGCCTCCCCCAAGCTTGAGCAATGCTTTCTCCTTCACGACACCAGAAATTATATATGTAATTACGATCACGATGAACAAGATGCATAAGATAGAACTTCTAGTGAAATTCCAACTTCAATCGTTTATAATTCCATGTCAATGCATCTCCCTTCAAAGATAAAGGGAAGACCTTCCTTTTGACAACATCATCGGGAATACCTGCAAGCTTAAATAATCCACAAACTTCATCCACAAAGATAAGGTGTAAATTGGGATGCAATGTTCCATCTCCTGCAAAGGGATTAGCTAGCAGTTTCTCTATCATACCCGAAGGAATCTCAAAGTAAATATTTTCAGTAGGTTTAGTAGGTTGAGGAGCAACTCTTTGCTCTTTTGGTCGGGGTGAAGATACCCCGAACAAGCCCCTTAAAGGATTATTTTCCATAGTAACAAGTGACAGAAAATTTCAGCACACTATATAAATATTTCCTTACCAAGTTCCACTCACCAAAGGCACTTCACTCCCCGGCAACGGCGCCAGAAAAGAGTCTTGATGACCCACAAGTATAGGGGATCTATCGTAGTCCTTTCGATAAGTAAGAGTGTCGAACCCAACGAGGAGCAGAAGGAAATGACAAGCGGTTTTCAGTAAGGTTTTCTCTGCAAGCACTGAAATTGTAGGTAACAGATAGTTTTGTGATAAGATAATTTGTAACGGGTAAGAAGCAATGAAAGTAAATAAAGTGCAGCAAGGTGGCCCAATCCTTTTTGTAGCAAAGTACAAGACTGGACAATTTCTTATAATGAGAAAAGAGCTCCCAAGGACACATGGGAATTATTGTCAAGCTAGTTTTCATCACGCTCATATGGTTCGCGTTCGGTACTTTGATAATTTGATATGTGGGTGGACCGGTGCTTGGGTACTGCCCTTACTTGGACAAGAATCCCACTTATGATTAACCCCTATTGCAAGCATCCGCAACTACAAAAGAAGTATTAAGGTAAACCTAACCACAGCATTAGACATATGGATCCAAATCAGCCCCTTACGAAGCAACGCATAAACTAGGGTTTAAGCTTCTGTCACTCTAGCAACCCATCATCTACTTATTACTTCCCAATGCCTTCCTCTAGGCCCAAATAATGGTGAAGTGTCATGTAGTCGACGTTCACATAACACCACTAGAGGAGAGACAACATACATCTCATCAAAATATCGAACGAATACCAAATTCACATGACTACTAATAGCAAGTCTTCACCCATGTCCTCAGGAACAAACGTAACTACTCACAAAGCATATTCATGTTCATAATTAGAGGAGTATTAATATGCATTAAGGATCTGAACATATGATCTTCCACCAAGTAAACCAATTAGCATCAACTACAAGGAGTAATCAACACTAGTAGCAACCCACAGGTACCAATTTGTGGTTTTGATACAAGATTGGATACAAGAAATGAACTAGGGTTTTGAGAGGAGATGGTGCTGGTGAATATGTTGATGGAGATTGACCCCCTCTCGATGAGAGGATCGTTGGTCATGACGATGGTGATGATTTCCCCCTCCCGGAGGGAAGTTTCCCCGGGAGAACAGCTCCGCCGGAGCCCTAGATTGGTTCCGCCAAGGTTCCGCCTCGTGGCGGCGGAGTTTTGTCCCGTAAGCTTGCCTCTGATTTTTTACAGGGTAAAAGCCTTCATATAGCAGAAGATGGGCACCAGAGGGCCACCAGGGGGGCCAGGAGATAGGAGGGCGCACCAAGTAGGGGTGGGCGCGCCCCCACCCTCCTGGCCAGGGTGTGGGCCCCCTCTGGTGTTTTCTTCGCTCAATAATTCTTATTAATTCCAAAAATGACTTCCATGGAGTTTCAGGATTTTTGGAGCTGTGCAGAATAGGTTTCCAATATTTGCTCCTTTTCCAGCCAGAATTCCAGCTATCGGCATTCCCCCTCTTCATGGTAAACCTTGTAAAATAAGAGAGAATAACCATAAGTATTGAGATATAATGTGTAATAACAACCCATAATGTAATAAATATTGATATAAAAGCATGATGCAAAATGGATGTATCAATCTCCCGGGAGGAAGGACTGGAGGTGTTGGCGGAAATACACGGAGGCATATGTGGCTGCCACATAGGGTCAAGGGCCCTTGCCGGCAAGGCTTTCCGGCAAGGTTTCTTTTGGCCCACTGCCCTCCAGGATGCGACGGCACTAGTAACCAAGTGTGAAGCGTGCCAGTTCCATTCGAAGAAGCTTCATCAACCTGCTCAAGCCTTGCAGACAATCCCTCTCTCCTGGCCATTCTCGGTGTGGGGGCTCGACATATCGGGCCCTTTTCCCCGCGCCGTCAGGGGCTTTGACTACTTGTATGTTACAATCGACAAGTTCACAAAGTGGCTGGAGGTGGAAGCAGTGAGGAAGGTGACCGCACAGTCAGCCGTTCAAATTCTTTAAGGGGCTATTTTGCCGCTTTGGTGTGCCGAACAGAGTCATCACCGACAACGGCACGCAGTTCACAGGCCACACCTTCATGCGGTAGATTGAAGACCTCGGCAGCAAGGTCTGTTTTGCTTCCATGGCACACCCACGGAGCAGCGGCCAAGCGGAGAGGGAAAATGATGAAGTGTCGCGTGGCCTGAGGACGAGGACTTTTGACAGGATGCATAAGAGCGGAATGCGCTAGATTGATGAGTTGCCGACGGTTCTTTGGTCGATCAGAAGAACGCCAAATCGAGCCACCGGCCAGACACCTTTTGCCCTGGTATACGGGGCAGAAGCAGTTCTCCCCACGGAACTCATATACGGGTCACCTTGGGTGCTCGCTTATGATGAGCTTGAGCAAGAGCGATTGCAGCAAGATGACGCAACACTCCTCGAGGAAGATCGTCTTCGGGCGGCTGTGAGAGCAGCATGCTACCAGCAAGCCTTGCGCCGCTACCATAGCCGCAAGGTTCATGCCCAAAGCTTTGAGGAAGCCGACCTTGTTCTTCGACGTGTTCAGTCGGCCAAGAATTCCAACAAGTTGACGCTAAAGTGGGAAGGCCCTTATCGGGTAACATGAGTCACCAGGCCTGGCGCAGTCCGCCTGGAGACCAAAGATGCCATTCTAGTGAGCAACTACTGGAACATCGAGCATCTTCGCAAGTTTTACCCATAAGGTGCGGCTGCCGGGCCCCCCAGCAAGCCACCTTTTGTGCAAAGCCAGGCGCAGACCCTGAGCATAATTAAACAAAGCGTTGGCGCCCTAAGTTATGGCATGCATGCTATATTGAGTCTCTCCCTCGATTAGGGTTGATAGTGCTTAGCGGCGACTAACCCCTAGCATAGAGGTTGAGTTTGCGTCTCTTTGTTCCTGTCCATCCTCTTTGGTTCACAGGGTACATAAATGTTTCCGCCAACCTAAGTGGAAGGAAGAGAACAAGCCGGCGCCTCGGCCCCGGCAAGCCAAGCTTGCCGGGGGGGCTGAAGACACAAAGGTCCACCCACGGCAAGCTAGGGTTACCGGGGGCTACAGATTCAGATAAGTTTTCTTATCCCCTGCTATGCATTTCCGTATAAAGATTGGGACGTATGAAACCTCGTTTTATTCCAAGACTGCCGTACTCCCTTCATTCCTGCCACCCGAGAACTCTTTCTTAGTACAGAATCTGGTTGTAGCCGCGGCGGCAAGGAAGCAAGCGTAGGGCCCACCCTTACTTCGCTCCTGCTTCCGCCAAAGGCGTGAGTATGGTCGAACGGACAAGGGGAGCGGCAAGGCCTGCTACCGGGCAACCGTGTTCATATTGAGAATAACAAGGATTTGTTCCTTGGTATGGGCTTTGCTCACACACACAAGACCCGGCAAGCACCCTTTTTCATTAATACGTTCCATACAGGTACAGTTCGTATGGAATGTAGACATAAGCAAGGGGATTATAGGTTTAGGTCTAACTATGACACGTAGGCTTACAAGCTAAAAAAAGATAAGGTGCCCGTTATCCCTTTCTTGTCCCTCTCCTCGGGAAATGGAAGGAGAAGGCAAAAGGGCAGAAGGAGCGCCTAGGCGAGGTATGAGCACCAGAAGGCGCCAAGAGAACATGCCGGTGGCCACCTAGGGGAGGGCTGGTGGTGATGGTGCTGGAAAGAGGGCTGGAAGATGAGGCAGCGGTCCGTCAATACACTATGAAGGTGTCGGTGCCATCGTACTCCGACTTGACGGCCCGCCACCTGCCTTCTTCGCCTTCTCTGGCCTTCCCACGTCAGCCGCCCAAGGAGACAACCCCGATAAGTTCAAGCAGCTGGCTCCACCGGGAGAGGGAACCCGGTGCAGATGCTGCTGCCGCCGGCACCGCCTTGGGGAAACGGGTTCGACACCTAGTCCGACTTGCCATCCTCTTGCCTGCTACCCTCGTCGTCGCTGTCACTGTCCTCCTCGTCACTCTCGCTTGAGGACGAGTCTTCGTCATCCGAGGAGCTCTCCACGCAGCACTTCAGGCGAGTTCCGAAATCGCCGAAGACCTTGACGGAGAGGAGGCCATTCTCCATTAACTTGAAGTAGAGAATGAGCCCCGCCGTCAAGTTGTGGATGCGAGCAAAGGTTTTCCATCCGCGGCAAAGATACATGATGTGAGGGGCTAGGAAATCAACGTCAGCCCATGTGCCGCTGTTCCCTCAGCCCCTCATGTGCAGGCCTCAGCGCCTACGGTGGGTCGAGATCCATCTCCCGAGCAAATGGAGTAGGGAGATGAAGAAGATGATGCGCCGGCCGGCGCAGCCTGATGTAGAACTCGCGGGGCTTGTCCCTGACGTGGCCCTCCATTAGGGGAAGGACCGCTGGCGGAGACGAGGTCAATGCGCCACCCCGTCCTCCTCTTCCCCAAGCACCACGACAGCCTCGGCCTCGCCCCCTCCCCCTTCCCCTCATGGCCGGCTCCACCGCCATGGGCTCTTGGGAAGGAGCGGCGTGTTGTCGAGCAGAGACCCTTGCCGCCACCATCGAAGCGTCAACGCACCCTCTCGCCATGACAGAACAGAGGAAGAAGCAAGGATGGGAAGAGGCGGATGGCGAAGGACTGGAGGGTGTCGTCCCTCCCGCTCCCTTCCTTATAAAGGGGCGGGGTCAGGGATCGGCCGCCCCTCTCAGCCAATCCATCTCATTAAGGTGACAGCGGGCAAGGCCGTCGACCGCCCTCCCCGCCCAATTGAAGGCGTGTGGGTATCGACACGCGCGCGCACGTCTTCCCATATTCTGCGTGCCTGTCACCCGCCTTGCATCGTGCATGCGGCGTACATGGTACAAGGGGCGGGTGTAATAGGACGCGTGGAGCGATGGTTCCCAGGCGTGGAGAGTAAATGAGCAGCGGTTCCGTGGTCTCGAAGAGACACGCAAGCCGCCTCTTTACTATTCACCGCAAGATGACGCAAGCGTGCTTCGATCACCCCCACGTGTGATCCCCACGTCATGCGTTCAATGCGAGTCGTGGAGAAGCGCAGCAGGCAGAAAAATCTCCTTCAATAAAATCAACCCCGCCTGCCCGCGCACCGTTTTGGGCCTGTCCCAACAACGTGTTGCGCTTATGTGTAGCCCAGACCCAGGGGCTCCTGTCGATGTACAGAAGTAAGGGCACTACTTGGTACCCCTTTACCTGTGCACGAGCCGTCAGAGCCACGCCTGCCGCGACACTTGAGGAGGGCAGGAACAGGGAATCGAAGCCGCAAGACGGTCAAAGCAACGCCAAGACAGAGACACAAAGAGCAAGAAGGCTAGGTGGGTCCCCCCGGCAACACCCTTGCCGGGGCGACCTCCTCAGCCCCGGCAAGGACTTTGTCGGGGCAGCTTACCCAACGCCAGCGGAGCGCGCCACCCTTGAGCCTCAGGTTTTCCAACAACCATGTTGGGACCAAGGCTCGGGGGCACCTCCATGATGGCATGCAGATCTTTGTGAAGACAAGAAACATTCCAAATCAGATGAGGATTAGAAGACGATGAACCTCGGCGAGATCCTTGCCGAGGAAACCCACAAGACCTCTGACAAGATCCTTGCCGGGGACGACCACAATGACACGGCAAGACCCTTGACGGGGCCCCGGCAAGGCCCTTGCCGAGAACGTCTGCGGGGCCACAACCAGGCCCACGCCCACCAAGTCTCCACTACCGCTCCCATGCAGCTGCCAGCACACCAGCTAGGCAGGCGCCTGCGTGTTGACGTGAGGCTTCCAGGCCAACTCAGCACATGCCTACGTGGTGGCGTGCAAATCTTCGTGAAGGCCCTACCACCGCGCCACCTCAGCAGCCTGCCAGCCTACATGGCATTGACAACCTCGCTGGCCCAGGCGCGTGTCAAGGCAGGGCAAAGCGGCGGTAAAGTGAGGGGGAAACCTAAGAGGCGCATTAAATGCGTCTTGTCCCGTAATGTCAAGCAATAGGCTTAGCCACAGTACACCGATGCCACCTCATGTGTGCCACTGTGGCAATCCCCTTGACTATAAAAGGAGGCCCAAGGCATCTAGGAGAAGGATTCAGACCCTTGGACAAGTTACGCTCATTGTAGCTAGCTCAAGAACTCCAAGAACACTGATATACACATAGAAGTAGGACTAGGGTTTTACGCATCCTCGCGGCCCAAACCTGGGTAAAAGACCCGTGTGCTTGTGCTGACTGCTAGTCCCGCTCTCCTCACGATCCAGCGCCCCGCAACCGTAGTAGGGATTCTTGTGATCCCATAGGTGTCGTTTTCCACCGACATGATAGCTCACAAGTATAGGGGATAATTTGTAGCCTTCTTCGATAAATAAGAGTGACAAACCCAACGAGGAGCTAAAGGTAGAACAAATATTCCCTCAAGTTCTATCGACCACCGATACAACTCTACACACACTTAATGTTTGCTTTACCTAGAACAAGTATGAAACTATTTTGCGAGAATAAAACTACGAGTACTTCGCGAGAATAAAACTACGAATAAATTTCAAGGTAGTAAAAGTGGATAGCTTTTGTCAACGAGAAAGTCATTTGTCCCTAGGCAATCGATAACAAGTACCAGTAATCATTCTTGCAATTTTATATGAGGGATAGGCAT
This sequence comes from Triticum dicoccoides, assembly GCF_002162155.2. Classification (NCBI taxonomy): domain Eukaryota; kingdom Viridiplantae; phylum Streptophyta; class Magnoliopsida; order Poales; family Poaceae; genus Triticum; species Triticum dicoccoides. Next base: position 288,975,184 of record NC_041393.1, on the reverse strand, counting down.
GAGCTAACATACTTTCTCTACTTGGATCATATGCACTTATGATTGGAACTCTAGCAAGCATCCACAACTACTAAAGATCATTAAGGTCATGAAACCCAACCATAGCATTAAGTATCAAGTCCTCTTTACTCACATACGTCATACCCCACTTACTCGGGTTTAAGCTTCTGTCGCTCCCACAACCCACCATAAGCGAACCATGAACATATTGCAACACCCTACAGCGGGGGGCCCTCACATTTCCGCGAGATGGAGGGCACCCTAGGACAGCACCATAAATAAAATATACAATCATACCAACCAATATATGATTAAACCATTGGACAAAATGGATCTACTCAAACATCATAGGATAACCATAGATCATTGGAAAATAATATATGGAGTTGAGCACCATGTTTAAGTAGATATTACAGCGGGGAGAAGAAGTGTTACACCGCTGCGTAGAGGGGGAGAGAGTTGGTGTTGATGGTAGCAAGATTGTTGATGAAGATCGCCATCATGATCCTAGCCCCGGCGGCACTCCGGTGCTAGCAGGAGAGAGGGGGGGAGAGCCCCCCTCCTTCTTCTTCCTTGACCTCCCCCCAGATGGGAGGAGGGTTTCCCCTTTGTTCCATAGCTTCCATGGTGGCGGAGGGGTGAGAGCCCCTCCGAGATTGGATCTCCCTCTCTGTTCTCTTCTGTTTTGCGCTCCTTAGGTCTGGCCCTCCATGGTTTCTTAAATTCCCAGAGATCCGTAACTCCGATTGCACTGATCTTTTTACATGATTTTTTTTCCGGATATAAGCTTCCTTGTGCCCGAAGTATAGCTCCAACCGACGTTCAAGGAGGACACGATACACCAGGGCACACCTGGGCCTGGTGGCGCGCCCTGGTGGGTTGTGGTGGCCTCGGGCCTCCATTTACGTTGATTCCACCTCCTAAAATTCACAAATATTCCAAAATAATTCTCTGTAGAGTTTCATCACATTTGGACTTCGTTTGATATGGATTTTCTGCAATACAAAAATATGCAGCAAACAGGAACTGGCAATGGGCACTGGATAAGTAAGTTAGTCCAAATAAATCATATAAAAAGTTGCCAAAAGTATGTAAAGGTTGAATAATATTGGCATGAAACAATCAAAAATTATAGATACGATGGAGACGTATCAGCATCCCGAAGCTTAATTCCTACTCGTCCTTGAGTAGGTAAATAATAAAAAAGATAATTTTTAATTTGGAATGCTACATAGCATAAACTTGATCATATATCTAATCATGGCATGAATATTAAGACATAAGTGATTCAAAGCAATGTCTATAATTTGACATAAAGACATCAATACTTAGGCATCCCAACAAACAATCATGTCTTTCAAAATATCAATGCTAAAGAAAGTTATCCCTATAAAATCATATAGTCTTGTAATGCTCTGTCTTCCTAACACAAATTATAAATCATGTACTATCTCAGTGTCAGCCAAGCAATTGGTTCATACTTTTTAACGCGCTTCAGCTTTTTCAACCCTCACGCAATACATGAGCACAAGCCATGGATATAGCACTATGGGTGGAATAGAGTATGATGATGGGGGTAAATATAAAGAAGACAAAAATTAAGAAAGTCTCACATTGACGCGGCTAACCAACAGGCTATGGAGATGCCCATCAATTGATATCAATGCGAGGAGTAGGGATTTCCATGCAACGAATGCACTAAGATCTATAAGTGTATGAAAGCTCCATATGAAAACTAAGTGGGTGTGCATCTAATCCTATAATGAAAAATTCCCACTAGTATATGAAAGTGACAATATATGAGACCCTCCATATGAAAAACATGGTGCTGCTTTGAAGCACAAGTGTGGTAAAGGATACAAACAATGCCCCTTCTTCTTTGTTTATTTTTCTTTTTCTTTCTTGTTTTTTTGTTTTTGTTTTTTATTTTTTTTCTTTTTCTTTTTTCTTTTCTTTTCCCTTTTTTTCTTTTTCTCCTTTTTCTCATTGTCCGGAGTCTCATCCCGACTTGTGGGGGAATCATAGTCTCCATCATCCTTTCCTCACTGGGGCACTACTCTAAAAATGAATAATGATGAGCATCACACTTATATTTACTTATAACTTAAAAGAAATAAAAATTACATCTCGATACCTATGACAAAGTATAACTCTATATGAATGCCTCTGGCAATGTACCAGGATGTGCCATGATCCAGCATAACATGTATGAAAAATGATGAATGGTGGCTGAGCCACAACTACTATGTCAGCTATATGATCATGCAAAGCAATATGACTGAATGCTCAAGTCATCAAAACGGAAGCGGTGGAAGTTGCATGGCAATATATCTTGGAATGGCTATGGAAAGGCCATAATAGGTAGGTATGGTGGATGTTTTGAGGAAGATATAATAAGGCTTATGTGTGATAGAGCGTATCATATCATGGGGTTTGAATGCACCTACGAAGTTTGCACCGACTCTTGAGGTGAGAAAGGGCAATGCACGGTGTCGTAGAGGCTAGCAAATTGTGGAAAGGTAAGAGTGTGTATGATCCATGGCTCACATTAGTCATAAAGAACTCATATACTTATTGCAAAAGTTTATTATCCCTCAAAGCAAACTAATACTATGCATGCTCCTAGGGGGGAGGTTAGTAGGAGTTAACCATCACGCGCCCCTGACCTTCACACAAAGATAGACAATCAAGGATAAATTGTGCTCCAACTTCCCGGCATAACGAGAGACTATATGTGCATGCTTCGGGAATCACAAACCTTAAAACCAATATTCTTACTAACCACAACTGTTTACTAGTACTTCCCACATATTCCATCTCTATATCGCAAAACTATTGCAAGGAATCAAACATATCATATTCAGTGATCCATAAGTTTTATGTAGGATTTTTGTGACTAACCATGCAAATGACCAATTCCATTTGTCTCTCTAAATAGATATAAGTGAAGCATGAGAGTTTAATTCTTTCTACAAAAGATCATGCTCTAACAAATATAAGTGAAGCAAAAGGTCATTCTATGAACATCGGTTTTCTATGTGAAGAGAAATAGGCAATCCAAACTTCAAATGATATAAGTGAAGCACATGAAGCATTCTGTAAAGTCATACTCAAAAGATATAAGTGAAGTGTAATGAGCATTCTATAAATCAACCGTGGAATATCTCATACCAGCAAGGTTCATAAAATAAAAATGAAACTAAATGCAAAAGACCCTACAAGATTTGCACATATCACATGAATGAAACGAAGACGAAAACATACTGATACTTGTTGAAGAAAGATGGGATGCCTTCCGGGGCATACCCAAGCTTAGACTCTTGAGTCTCCTTGAATATTTACTTGGGGTGCCTTGGGAATCCCCAAGATTGAGCTCTTACCTCTCCTCCTTCTCCTCACATTGAGACATCCTCGATATTTGATCACTTCATCCACACAAAACTCAACAGAAAGCTCGGTAAGACCGTTAGTATAATATAGCAAATCACTACTCTAATACTGTTGCAAACCAATTCATATTTTGTTTTTTAATTGTATCTACTGTAATATAACTTTTCCATGGCTCATACCACCGATAAAAATCGATAGTTTCATCAAAACAAGCAAAACAATGCATCAAAAACAGAATCTGTCTTAAACAGGACAGTCTGTAGTAATCTGAACATCTACCATACTTCTGCTACTCCAAACATTATGAAAAAATTATGAAAAAATAAACAATTTGTATATAAATACTCTGCAAAAAGTTTAAGAAACGTTTGACATCCCAGTAAAAAATGTAAAATCGCGTGCTACAGCCAAAGTTTCTGTTTTTGCACTGCACATACCAACAAGCAATCTACTCATCCAAAAGGCAAATCTTGGCACATTATTTTTATAATACAATGGAATTGTACAAGGGGATAATTATTTTTGTGTGAATCTTCATGAAAAATTCTACATTGTTTCCATGAGCATGAACACATGTGTTCAAGGTCGACTCCCACTTCCCCAATGCATCACCTTTCAATTGCTTCTCTTTCGTGAAAAGTTTTAAGTTCCCCTCTATATTTTTTGTTTTTAAAATTTATAAAAGAACTCAACAAAAATAAATGACTCTCTAAAACTTCCGGGTTGTCTGCCTGGCAGCACTTTCTTTAAAGCCATTAAGCTAGGCATAAAGTGCTCAAGTAATGGATCCACCTGGATCCCAAGGTATATCAAAGCCAATGTGAATTAGCAATGATTTGGCATTTAGTAGTGAGCACAAAGCAACATATATCATGCAATGATGAAGTCTAACTCTCTTCCTATGCACCAGCATGTCATACAAGAACAATTCATGCACATCAAGTAATGGCCAATACATAACATAAGTAGTTTCTTGCAATTTTATTGTGTTGGAAACATAGAGAGGTGGAGATGTAGTTCCTCTCTCATAATAATTGCAAGTAGGAGCAGCAAGCACATGCATATTATATTCATCAAAATCATCATGTGCAATAGTAAAAGGCAACCCATGAATATAATCCTTAATAAGAGCAAACTTCTTCGATATAGTGTAGTTTGGAGAATTCAAAAGGATAATAGGACTATCATGTGTGGGTGCAATAGCAACAATCTCATGTTTAACATAAGCAACAATAGCAAGTTCATCTCCAATAGCATAATTCATATTGGCATCTTGGCCACAAGCATAGCAAGCATCATCAAAAAGGGATATTTCAAACGAATCAGCGGGATCATAGCATTCATCCTTCGTAAGAACGAAGGGACTTTAAACAATGTATGAGTTGAAGAGTTACTCTCATTAGAAGGTGGCACGGGTAGCTAATCCGCTCTTCCTCCTTTTGTTCTTTGCTCTCCTCATCATCTTTTTCATCCAATGAGCTCACAGTTTCATCAATTCCTTCTTCCATGGACTCCTGCAAAACATTATTCTCTTCTTGGACAGCGGAGACTCTCTCAACAAATGCATCAATATCGGAATTGTATTTGTAATTATCATAGAAATATTTAAGGATGGAAAAAAAATTAGTTCTATAAATTGAATCATCAAATTCTTCATACTTTTCAAACGAAGATTCAATTTCATAAGCACCCTTAAAAGCAACGAATTCTTCTATTCGTTCCACATCATAATAATCATATCTACCATTGGCATAAGAAGCCAAGGTTTCATTATCACTAAATTTGCATGAAAAGGGAAGGCGTGGAGCATTCATCCTAGAGCAACAAGTAAAATCATATCTCAAGCATAAATCCCGAGCATACCAATGTAACAAATAAATTTGATCCCATAAAATTTTCCCTTTTTGTGTCAAGCGATAATCCCTAAAGTATTCACATTAATCCAACGTTACTCCAATTATCAAGTTGAATGGGGTTTTCTTAGGATTATCAAAGTAGTGCATAATATCTTTCACATAATGATCATCGAGGGTTTAAGAGGTTCCCCATCTGCATGAGTAGCAAGTACCACTAATTTTTTTGGTGTTTCGTGTTCCATATCCATAACTAAAGATAGAGAACAACTTAGAACTGAACATAAAAACTACTTAGACATAAAGCAAACAAGCACACACGAGAATATTCACCCCACGCTATTGCTCCCTGGCAACGGTGCCAAAAAAGGTCTTGATAACCCACAAGTATAGGGGATTGTTTGTAGCCTTCTTCGATAAATAAGAGGGTCGAACCCAACGAGGAGCTTTGTATAACAAATATTCCCTCAAGTTCTATCGACCACCGATACAACTCTACACACACTTAACGTTTGCTTTACCTAGAACAAGTATGAAACTATTTTGCGAGCATAAAACTATGAGTACTTTGCGAGAATGAAACTACGAATAAATTGCAAGGTAGTAAAAGTGGATAGCTTTTGTCCACGAGAAAGTCATTTGTCCTAGGCAAACGATAACAAGTATGGGTAATCATTCTTGCAATTTTATATGAGGGAGAGGCATGAGCTAACATAGTTTCTCTACTTGGATCATATGCACTTATGATTGGAACTCTAGCAAGCATCCGCAACTACTAAAGATAATTAAGGTCGTGAAACCCAACCATAGCATTAAGTATCAAGTCCTTTTTACTCCCATACGTCATACCCCGCTTACTCGGGTTTAAGCTTCTGTCACTCTCACAACCCACCATAAGCAAACAATGAACATATTGTAACACCCTACAGTGGGGGCCCCTCAGGTTTGCGTGAGACGGAGGGCACCGTAGGACAGCACGACAAATAAAATATACAATCATACCAACCAAGATCACGATTAACCCATAGGACAAAACAGATCTACTCAAACATCATAGGATAACCATAGATCATTGGGAAATAATATATGGAGTTGAGCACCCTGTTTAAGTAGAGATTACAACGGGGAGAAGGGGTGTTACACCACTACATAGAGGGGGAGAGAGTTGGTGTTGACGATAGCAAGATTGTTGATGAAGATCGTCGTCACGATCCTAGCCCCTGCGGCACTCCGGCGCCACCGGGAGAGAGGGGAGAGAGCCCCCCTCCTTCTTATTCTTCCTTGACCTCGCCCTAGATGGGAGGAGGGTTTCCCCGCTGGTCCATGGCTTCCATGGCGGCAGAGGGGCGGGAGCTCCTCCGAGATTGGATCTCCCTCTCTGTTCTCTTCTGTTTCGTGCTCCTTAGGTCTGGCCCTTCATAGTTTCTTAAATTCCCAGAGATCCGTAACTCCGATTGCGCTGATCTTTTTACACGATTGTTTTCCGGATATAAACTTCCTTGCGCCCGAAGTATAGCTCCAACCGACGTTCAAGCAGGGCACGATACACCAGGGTGTTCCTGGGCCTGGTGGCACGCCCTATTGGGTTGTGGTGGCCTCAGGCCTCCGTTTACGTTGATCCCACCTCCTAAAATTCACAAATATTCCAAAATAATTCTCCCTAGAGTTTCATCACGTTTGTACTTCGTTTGATATGGATTTTCTGCGATACAAAAACATGAAACAAACAGGTACTGGCACTGGGCACTGGATAAGTAAGTTAGTCCAAATAAACATATAAAAAGTATCCAAAAGTATCTAAAAGTTGAATAATATTGGCATTAAACAATAAAAAATTATAGATACGATGGAGATGTATCAATGCGCTTTTTATTTTTGGATGTGCAAACCCTTAATGCAAAGGAACGTCACGTTTGTATTGCCCTTTGTGATAGCAACCTTTATTAGGCAGTTCGTCACTTTTATTTCTTTACCATCACAAGTTCGTACAACGCTTATTTTCCCTTACAATGAAAGATCATACATATCTGGGAGCAATTTTTATTGCTTTTTGCAGCGATGAGAACTTACTTGAATGATCTTATTCAATCCATAGGTAGATATGGTGGACACTCATGGCAAGAAACGGGGTCTAAGGGTTTTTGGATGCACAAGTAGTATCTCTACTTAGTACAAACTTTTGGCTAGCAAAAGATCCTAAGCAAGCACCACATATTGGAGGATCCATAACAATATAACTTCTATACAGATATACCCAAACATAACTCATTATGTTGTCTTCCTTGTCCAACTTTAACTAATTTTCTCAAGTTTGAAAATAATTAATGGGGCTCACAATCATAGAAGATGTCCAAGATAGTATATTTATATGTGAAATCTCTCTTCCTTCAGTATTCTTTCATGAATTGTTCAAGTGACCAATGTTGTGCTCGCTAACTTTCAATAAATTTTACCACCTATACTTCTTATATATGAAGTCATTACTCCCCATGGGATAAGCATATAAAACATATATAATTTTAGATTTGTGGTATTCAATTCATTCAACCATTTACTCATAGGATATAAGTGAAGCACGAGAGTAAATGATAAACTACTCCTAAAAGATATAAGTGAAGATCAATGAGTAGTCAAGTAATTAAATAGCCATGTGAGGACTATCTCTCATTCAAGATTTCAGATCCAATGATTTTATTCAAACAGCTAGTAAAATGAAAATACGCTCCAAGAAAAACACATATCATGTGACGAATAAAAATATAGCTCCAAGTAAGGTATACTGATAGTTTTGAAGACGGAAGAGGGGATGTCTTCCGGGGCATCCCCAAGCTTAGGCGCTTGAGTCTTCCTTGAATACTACCTTGTGGGTGCCTTGGTCATCCCAAGATTAGGGTCTTTCCACTCCTTATTCTCCTCATATCGATATCTCACCCAAAACCTGAAGACTGCAATCACACAAAACATAACGGAGCTTCATGGGATGGGTTAGTATGATAAACAGCAAATCATTCACTTTGGTACTATCAAGATAAGATTCATAATTGTTCTCACACAATGCCTACTGTACCATATCATTCCTACAATTTATATTGACAAATGTAAGCCATAGAAACTAGAAAACAAGCAAATTATGCATTGAAAACAGAATATGTCAAAAACAGAACAGTCTGTAATGATCTGAACATTAACCATAATTATGTTACTCCAAAAATTTTGAAAAATTAGGAAAATGTAGAAAACTTATATATCAATCATCTAGAAAAAAATTAGAACTTTTTCGACACTCCAGTAATTTTAAACAATTTTGTTACTGGGCACAAAAGTTTATGTTTTTGCACAGAATCAAGTCAACTATTATCCACACTACCCCAAAGGATTTACTTGGCATTTTATTGAAATAAAAAACTATAAAACATGATTACTACAGTAGCTTAATCATGTGAATGCACAAAAACAGTAGGTATAAATGTTGGGTTGTCTCCCAACAAGCATTTTTCTTTTAAGCTTTTTAGCTAAACAGTGATATATTAATGATACTCTTCCAAGCCCAATTTCGATGATAATTTTATTCATACTCTAAAATATATAAGTGGAGTTCATAGAGAATTCTACAATTAATACATATTGACCAATATCCAAGCTCAAAATATATAAGTGAAGCACACGAAGCATTCTATAAAGCCATACTCAAAAGATTTAAGGGAAACACAAAGAGCATTCTATAAAGCCATACTCAAAAGATTTAAGTGAAGTGCATGAAGCATTCTATAAATCAACGAAGAACTATCTCATACTAGCATGGTGCATCAATGAAAAAAAACAAAAAAACACACAAAATACGCATATCATGTGAACAAAACAAAAACTGAGGTATAGTGATAATTGTTAAGGAATAAAAATGGGATGCCTTCCATGGCATCCCCAAGCTTAGATGCTTGAGTATCCCTAAAATATTTACTTGGGGTGCCTTGTGCATCCATCCCCAAGCTTGAACTATTGCCACTCCTTATTCCTCTTATATCGATAACTCCTCGATCTTCGAACACTTCATCCACACAAAACTGAACAAAAACCCTTGTCAGATCCGTTAGTATAACAAACCAAATCACTACTTTTAGGTACTGTTGTAAACTCATTTCAATATAATATTAGAATTATATCTACTGTATTCCAACTTCACCATGGTTCATACCCCCTGATACTACCCATAGATTCATCAAAATAAGTGAACAACACATAGAAAACAGAATCTGTCAAAAATAGGACCATCTATAGCAATCTGGAAACTTGGTATACTTTTGTAACTCAAAACATTCTGAAAAATTAGGACAAAATAAAAAATTTATATAGCAGTACTATGTAAAAAATTCAGAAACTTTTGATGTTCCAATAAAAAATGTAAACTCATGCACTATAGCCAAAGTTTCGGTTTTTGCACTGCACATAGCAAACAAGCAATATAATCATCCTAAAACCAAAAATTGGCACATTATTTTTATAATACAATGGATATATACAAGGGGATAATTATTCTTGAGAAACATCCATGAAAATTTCTACATTGTTTCCAGAGCATGAACACAAGTGTTCAAGGTCGACCCTCACTTCTCCAATGCATAACCTTCCAATCACTTCTCTTTTTTGAAAAAAGTTTTTAGGCATAAGAGTCAAGTAATTTTTTTTGTATTTTGAATTCTTTAAAAAAATTGTTTGTTTCACCCGCAACTAAATAAAACAAAAACAAAAGGGAAAACAAAATCTACTTAGTGAAGAAAGTAAACAAGCATACACGAAAATATTAACCCCATGCTATTGCTCCCCGGCAACGGCGCCAGAAAAGAGCTTGATAATCCCCAAGTGCAAGGAATCATCGTAGCAATTTCCAAAGGTGTAAGTGATAAGTATGGAGTGTCAAACCCACAAGGAGCTAAAGGTAAGATCAATATTCTCTCAAGTCCTATCTGCCACTGATACGACTCTACGTACAACGAACGTTTGCTTCCATCTAGAAACGAGAAATAAAACTATGTTGTGGGTATGAAGAGGATAGCTTTGCATGATATCAGAGAACTAAAATATAAAAATAGGTGATGTTATCATAAAGTTAGAATATATTACAATATATTATAAATAGCGAGTGCGGAATAATGATGGGTCGATGTGCGGAATTGTCCTAGGCAATTGTTAACAAAATCGGTAATCATTATTGCAATTTTATATGAGGGAGAGGCATAAGCTAACATACTTTCTCTACTTGCATCATATGCACTTATGATTGGATCTCTAGAAAGCATCCGCAACTACTAAAGATCATTAAGGCAAAACCCAACCATAGCATTAAAGCATGAAGTCCCCTTTATCCCATACGCAACAACCCCTTACTCCGGTTTAAGCTTCTGTCACTCTAGCAACCCACTATAAGCGAATAATGAATGTATTGCAACACCCTAGAGCGAGAATCCTTCACGTGTGCGTGGCACGGAAGGCACCATAGGACAGCACCAAAATAAAACATACAGGTCAAACCAATCTAGATCATCAATCAACCCAAAAGACAAAAGAAATCTACTCAAAACATCATAGGATGGCAACACATCATTGGATCATAATATGTGGCATAAAGCACCATGTTCAAGTAGGGGATTATAGCTGGGTGCGGGAGTGTGGACTTCTTAAAAGAGATGAGGAAGGTGATGAAGATGGTGATGTTGATGAAGATGATAACCACGGCGATGGTTCCCCCGGCGGCACTCTTGCACCACCGAGAGAGAGGGGGAGAGAGTCTCACCCTTGTGCTTCCTCCTACATGGCCTCCCCCTAGATGGGGAGAGGTTCTCCCTCTGGTCCTTGGCATCCATGGTGATGATGGACCCCTCTGGCTTCCTCCTCCATGGCATCCGGTGATGATGGCCCCCGCCAGCAGGGTACCGGAGAGGGCCTAGATTGATTTATCATGACTACAGAGGCTTAAGGCGGTGGAACTTCCGATCTAGGGTTCTTTTTGCATGTTTCTATATATATAAGTTGGTTCTTTTTGGAGGTTTCTATATACTTCATAAATTATGGATACGTTGGAGATGTATCAGAAGTCGGCGCTCGAGGTGAGGTTGCGGCTTGCGGAGGCGGCAGTGGTGGCCGGAGGCTGAGGACGAGGTTGCGCAGGGGCGGCGGCGGTAGCCGGTAAGGGCGGCTTGGGCAGCAGTAGGTCGACAAGGTCGGAAGTGACGCCTCAGAGGCGAGGTGGCGGTGCACAGGCAGAGCAACGAGGCAGATTCGCACCTGGCGGTCATGCCTGATATGTCTCCAATGTATCTATAATTTTTTATTATTCCATGTTGTTTTATTATCAATCTTGGATGTTTTATAATCATTATATAGTCATTTTATATCATTTTTTGGTACTAACCTATTGACATAGGGCCAAGTGCCAGTTGCAGTTTTCTGCATGTTTTTTACATCGCGGGAAATCAATATCAGATGAGGTCCAAATGCCACGCCATTTTATGATGATTTTTATGGGCCATAAGGAACACAACGGGCCCTGGTTGCACCTGGGGGGAGTCCCGAGGAGGGGACAACCCACCATGGTGCGCCAGGAGGCCCAGGCGTGCCCAGGTGGGTTGTGCCCACCTCGGGTGCCCCCTGGACCGACTCTTTTCTCTATAAATACCCCAATATTCCAGAAACCTTAGGGGAGTCGATGAAATTTTCATCCAGCCGCCGCAGAGTCTAGAACCACGAGATCCAATCTAGACCCCATCATGGAGGGGTTCACCACTTCCATTGGTGCCTCTCCAATGATGCGTGAGTAATTCTTTGTAGACCTTCGGGTCCGTAGTTAGTAGCTAGATGGCTTCCTCTCTCTCTCTCTCTTGATTATCAATACAATGATTTCTTGGACATCCATATGATGTAAGTCTTTTGGCGGTGTGTTTGTTGGGATCTGACGAACTTCAAGTTTATGATCAGTTATATCTTTTTATATCCATGAAAGTCATTTGAGTTCTTTGATCTCTTATATGCATGATCTCTTATAGCCTTGTATTTCTTCTTCGATATTTGGGTTTTGTTTGGCCAACTTGATCTATTTTTCTTGCAATGGGAAGAGGTGCCCGGTAGTGCGTTTGATCTCACGGTGCTTGATCCCAGTGACAAAAAGGGAACCGACACATATGTATCGTTGCTACTAAGGATAAAAAGACGGGATCCATATCTGCCGCAATAGATAAACGGATCATGTATACATCATGTCATCGTTCTTATTGCATTACTCTGTTTTTCCATCAACTCAATACACTAGATGCATGCTAGATAGCGGTCGATGTGTGGAGTAATAGTAGTAGATGCAGGCAGGAGTCGGTCTACTAATCTTGGACGTGATGCCTATGTAATGATCATTGCCTGGATATCCTCATGATTATTTGAAGTTCTATCAATTGCTGAACAGTAATTTGTTCACCACAATTCACTATTTTTCTCGAGATAAGCCACTAGTGAAACCTACGGGCCCTGGGTCTTCTTTGTCATATGTTTGCCTTGCGATCTACTTTTTCCTTGCATTTATTTTCAGACCTATTAAACTAAATGTCACACCCTGCTTTTCGTGGCACAACACTTAAGATGATAAATCATGATAAAATGTGGTTTGACAAAAACTTTTGAGTGTTTGGACTTTGCCTTGATTAGATTTTGTTTGTTGTTTGCAAGTGCTCTAAAAATTAAATAAATGCTCCAACTCTTATACTCCTTCTCCTTGATCCAAAACTTCTGCCCAATGATCATTCCATGTGTATAGTACAGTATAGAATTTTATTAACAAAATAATTTGGCCAAAAAGTATTTTCTAAATTTAGTTTTCCAAAACCCCCTGAATTGAGGTTTGCACTGCAAGTACTTGATTTTGGATATGAAAAATCTTTCAAAGAGTATTTTTACTCCCATTAGGTATAGGAGTCCCATAAGCCACAAAAATATTATTTTAAAATTTATTTTCTTATTTTATTTAAAGGATTTTTCTTTAGGCCAGAAATGGTCTTTAATAGGTTAAAGTTATTTTTTATGATTTAAAATATTTGTGAAAATTTAGGGAAACTCAGTGGACATATATTGTCCATATATAGGAGTTTCAACACATGGTCATGTTCAAAATATTGGTCAAATCCCTCAAAAACCCTTTCTGGATATTTTAAGCTTTTGAAATATTTACAAAGGAAATATTCTATTATAAATTCCAAGAAAATTCTAGCATTTCACGAATGCCCTATTTGGTGATATTGCCAAGTCTCATGTCTTGGAGAACAATATAACATCATCAAATTCCCTCAAAACCATTTCTGTCCATTTTAAAGTTTGAGCAACTTTACATTGCCAAACATGTTCAAATGTTCTCAAACTTAGTGCACATGCTCAAATGGTCTAGTTGTTCATCTAGACCAAAAGGCACAAGTTGGAGAGAATGTTATCTTGATCAAAGTGCCCCAAAACCCTCTTTGTCCAGAACCAAATTTGAACAACTTTACATTGCCAACTTTCTCCTTTTGCTCTCAACCTTTGTGGGCATGTTCTAAACCGTAAATGATAACACTACACCAAGTGGTGCATCAAGGAGAATAGTTTTGCATGACTAGATCTTGGAGAGCTCATTTCTGTTGATTTCTAGGGTTTACAAAAGTTGCATTGGCAACTTTGCCCAAATGGACTCAATATTGGTGGAACCTCTTATTTTCTCATACCATTTGACCATGTCAAGCCTCATGACAAGAGGAGTTCATCTTCTTGCCCAAACCACCATCAAACACCTTTTGACAAAATTTACAACTCCATGTTTCAGCCCCTTCCACAAATCTCCATGACCTGAACTTTTCCCCATAGCCTCATCTGCTCCTCCTATACCTCCTGCATGCTTTGCAGCCCAAGAAGCAATGATTAAGGGGGGGGCACAGACTCATTTTTCCTCTCTGGGTAGCAGCATTTCCCCTCTCTCTCCACCTCCACTCTCTTCCAGAGAGCACAAAAGGCATCCAATGCCACTTTCCCATTGTTTACTACCCCTGCAGCTGCCAGACACAAGTGGACGCGCCGGTGCATGCGAAAAGCCGCGGACGTCGGCCAAAGACGCGCTCTAGAGCACGTCATCACGCTCCCGACCATTGACGCCGCATCCCCCGACCACCTCGAGCCTCCCCCTTGTGCTAGTCGAGGCGCCTCGACATCCGCGACACGCTACCGTGTCAGAGGCCTTCTCTCCCCTCCTCTCCCTCACCCAGCCGCACGTGCCCAACGCCGCCCGGCTCGGCCAATGCATGGCCTCGCACGCGCGAGCACCAAAGCCTTGCCGCCTCTCCTCTCTCTCTCTCTCCCCAGCAACCTACTCCACCCCCACGAACGCCACAGACAACCCCTTGACCTCTATCCTAGCCGCCCGAGCCGTTGTCGCGGCCACCCGTGCACCGCGTCCACGGTGAGCCATGGGTCGGCTACTTAAGGTCGTCCCAGGCCCTCCTCTCCACTCCATTTGCTCCCCCTCTCTCCTAGAGCCCCTGTGGACTAACCCACACCCTTCCTGGTGCCCTCCATAGCCCTCAATGGCCGGAGAACCGCCGCCAACCCCTGGCTAAATTCGGACTATCCCGAGCCTCTCTTCTCTCCCTAGCCACTCCAGTACCCTCATACCACCACCTCGAGGCCCTCCATCGCCGTCTTTCATCTCCGAGAATGCCACACACTCGTGGCCGAAGATGGACGACGGCTCCTCCGCAGCCGTCCAAGTCGTCACCGCTATGGCCCTCGTCGGCATGCGAAAAGCACCTAGGTGGATGCGGCGCAGCCTCATGAGCTCATCCATAGCCAGAGCATCGCCGGAGGTTCCCCGTAGCGTCGGCTGTCGTTGTCAGGGCTCTCTGCTGCCTCGGCCAGGTGAGCGCGCGGGAGGAAGACGAAGACGAAGGCCCTGTAGGCGGGCCCCGCTCATCAGTGGCCCAGCCACTAGGCCACCCTGGCAAGTGGAGGCAGGTTCACCGTCTCCCGCATCCCCGCAGCAAAGGCGTATTCTAGCAAAGCCGCCTCCAACATGGCCCCTGCGCGCGTGCGGTCGAGCTATTGGGCCGGCCCAGTGCCTGTGGTGCTAAACTGCGCCATGTGCATAGTTTAGGTATAACTCAAATATTCTTCTTTTTGTTTTCCAGTGAACTTCAAAAATCCATAGACAATTCAAATAGTGTCCAAATTTGATGATTCAAATTTCCAGAGACTCCATAAATCAAGTCCTATTTAATGAGCCATAGTGAACATTTTTATTCTACCTAGCTTCCACTGGATTTAATGAATAGGTCATTTATACCCCTAAACCAGCTTCACAAATTCATAGAATATTCATTTGGACACCAAATCCAGTGAAACCAATTTCTAAATGTTTCTTAAATCATGCCTAGTTTAATGGGTACTTCTACACATTTTTATAAAAAGGCATTCTGTGGAAAACTTGTAGATCCATCAAATCCGTTGATTCCATCCTATTGAAATGTTCAGAAATATCTACTAATCCAATTCCAATGAAACCACTCTGGTTATTCTTCATATAACCAGAGATGTCCCAGAAAAGTTAAATTCATATTTTTAGAGCACTTTTATTTTTGCCTTGTTGTGTTGCTTATTGTGATTGTTTCCGACGTTAGTTGACAAAGTAGACGGAGTATTTGGAGGAGGACCAGAAGACTTGAAGACTCTGATGAACCAGGCAAGCAGCCCTTTGACCATGTCTATGAAACCCTTTTTATGCATTTCATATAGCACTTTATTATTCTTGCATCAGAATCATGATGAGATGGTAACCACTTTGGTGGGTTGCCTCTGTTATTTCCTTGTTGATACTTGCATTGTGCATGACCCTACCTTCCTATGAGGGTTATGCAGGTGGGAGTAGATAGGATGCCAAAATAGTTGCTACGCAAATGGGACGGGTATGCATGGTGCTGGAGACAAAATTATTCTCAGACTCTTTTGAAAACCCCGTCGGGTGCCACTAATGCCCAAGGGAGATGATGAGCTAGGTAACCACTTGATAAAGAAGTGGTGTACCGAGGCAAGTAAGTGTGTTGTTTTTGAAAACGGGTTGGTTTAAGTTGCGACTGTTACTCCAACCTTACATGCGCAACCACTCTACCCTTATATGGGAAAGGGCATTATTGATTACCTAGTTCGTGCTAACATGGATGCCCGCATTACTAGTGACGGGGGTGATTTGTGGTCACTCTCGGGATGGGGTCGTGCCAGGTAGGGCGGTCATGACTGTTTTTACAGGGCACCGGACACACCGTTGGTACCCCGTGCTTGTGATATGTGATGAATATGGGAGCGTGCCTCCAAAAAGAGAATTTATTTTGTGACAATGTTGGGCACAGGGGCTACTACCAATCGAGTGGACTCCTTGTTAGTCACGATTAGGGAAAGGTAGTGATCGGGTGCTTACCCCGGGTACTTGAGGTACCGCGGGTCGTGGATGACACGGAAGTTCCCCGGATCTTGTGGGTAAAGTGTGCAACCTCTGCAGAGTGTCAAACTATTTGAATAGCCGTGTCCACGGTCAAGGACAGTTGTGTAACTGCTCTTGGGCTACGCCCAAATGTTGCAAAACCTGGTGAATGTGTATGGATAAGTGGTAAGAACTACCTGGGTCACGTCAAAAGACTTGACATGATGATTAAGTTGGATTGTTTCCAACTCTATTTATGTTGATATCTATAACCTGTTCTCATGGTTACTTGGATTCTCCTAATGCATGTCTTACAAGTTGTTGAACATGTCATTGCACTCAAAACTAGCTTTCTGCAAAATGACCTACTTAGTGTTGTATCATGCATTTTTGTACCTTGTTTCAAAACATGGGTTGCTTGCGAGTACATTCAAAGTACTCATTGGCTTTCCACTAGTTATTTTATTGGCCAGGCATGAAAGACAAGATATAATGAAGAGTACCTTGGTGACGAACATGGGAGCTAGGACACTTCCCAGTCAGAATGCCTGTAGGATTAAGGCAGATGGCATGGGTCCAAGTTATTGACGAAGATTTCCGCTGCAATGTTATACTCAAGACTTGACCATAATGGTCATAATTTATGTAAGACAGTACGTATGGATGTAAGACTCTTGTTATTCAGCTTCTGTGTGTTCAGTAGCATTGATCTTTGGGATCACTGTACACGTGCATTCGGTGATCACGACTTATAAGTTGGGGTCCCCACACTAAAAAATACAAAAATACCCTGCTGCAATTTATTTGTTCTGCAATCTATTTATCCTATCTACAAATTTACCTCACGTCCTTTGCCTATCTTGAGGCGCCATACCCCAAAGGGATTGACAACCCCTTTAACACATTGGGTTGTGAGGTGTTGTTCTTTGTGTGCAGGGGCTGTTTACGTTGTGTTGCTTGGTTCTCCTACTGGTTTGATAACTTTGGTTTCATATCTGAGGGAAATACCTACCACCGTTGTGTTGCATCATCCCTTCCTCTTTGGGGAAATACCGATGTAGCTTCAAGCGACATCAAAAGGAATTTCTGGCGCCGTTCCCGGGGAGGATCTTCAACATAACTAGGTTCCTAATCACAAATCGCATCTCCTTGCAATTTACATTATTTGCCTCTCGTTTTCCTCTCCCCCACTTCACAAAAATTTGCTGTTTTATTCGCCTCTCTTTTTCCGTTCGCTGTTTTCTTGCCGGATCTGTTTTTGAGTGCAATCTTATTGTGTGGTCATCATGACTCAAGAGAACACCAAACTTTGTGACTTCTTAAATACCAACAACAATGATTTTATTGGCACTCCGCTTGCTCCTCTCGCCACTAGTGCGGAGACTTGTGATATTAATACTGCTTTGTTGAATCTTGTTATGAAAGGCCAATTTTCCGGTACTCCTAATGAGGATGTCGCGTCCCATCTTAATACATTCATGGAATTATGCAATATGCAAAAGAAAAAAGATGTGGACAATTATGTGGTCAAGATGAAAATATTTCCGTTTTCTTTGTGTGATTCTACAAAATTTTGGTTCTCTTCTTTGCCTCGCAATAGTATCGATTCTTGGAATAAGTGCAAAGATGCTTTTATCACTAAGTATTCTCCTTCCACAAAAATTATTTCCCTTAGAACCCAGACCATGAATTTCAAGCAACTTGAACATGATCATGTTGCACAATCTTGGGAAAGGATGAAAATGATGCTAAGAAATTGCCCAACTCATGGGTTAAATCTTTGGATGATCATACAAAAAATTTATGCGGGGTTGAATTTTGTTTCTCGTAATCTTTTATATTCCGCTGCAGGTGGTACTTTTATGGAAATTACCTTGGGTGAAGCCACCAAATTGCTTGATAATATCATGGCAAATTATTCACAATGGCACACTGAAAGGGCTCCTACTAGTAAAAAAGTTAATTCGATTGAAGAAATTTCTTCTTTGAGTGAAAAAGTTGATGCTCTTATGAAATTGGTTGCTAGTAAAAGCGCTCCTATTGATTTTAATAATATGCCTTTGTCTACTTTGATTGAGCAAAATAGTGATGCCATTGATGTGAATTTTATTTCTCGCAATAATTTCAACAACAATGCTTATAGAGGTAATTTTAATCCTAGGCCATTTCCTAGTAATTCCTCTAATAATTATGGTAATTCATATGGAAATCAATCTTACAATAATAATAGGAACACCTCTGATCTTGATAATAATATTAAAGAATTTATCAACACACAAAAGGTTTTCAACACTTCCATAGAAGAAAAGTTGAATAAGATTGATGATTTGTCTAGAAGTGTTGATAGAATTGCTCATGATGTGGAAAATCTCAAGATGAAATTTTTTGTGCGTAAGGTATATGAATAAATTAAATCTCTTTATGTTTCTATCAATGAAAGTAAGAAAAGAACCGCTATGGTTAGAGCTAAAAGAGATTTTTTATAAACAGCGTTTTCTAGTGATTTCTTTCGCAAAAGTGATGAAGATCTTAAAATGATTGGTATTTCTTCTGTTGATTCCTTGTTTAGTAAAATTAAGAATGATAAAAAAGGGACTTTAGAAGATCAACTTTAGGTAAAAGGCGTCCCAATATTTCGGAGGGTGAAAATCTTATTGAGAAAATTTATAAAAGTGGGTTTGAAGAGGTCAAAACTTCAACTAATTATGTGCCCACTATTTTGGATTACAAAGGCTTTAATTATGATAGTTTCTCTTTGATTGATTGTATTTATTTGTTGCAATCCATGATAAACTCACCCCATGCTTATGAACAAAATAAAGCTTTTACTAAACATATTGTTGATACCATGATGAAAGCTTTTGAAGAAAAATTGGAATTATAAGTTTCAATTCCTAGAAAATTGCATGAATAATGGGAACCTACTATCTAAGTCAAGATTAAAAATTATGAGTGTTTTTCTTTGTGTGACTTTGGTTCTAGTGTTTCTACAATTCCGAAATCTTTATGTGATGTGCTTGGTCTTACTGATATTGAAGAATGCTCTTTAAATTTGCACTTAGCGGATTCTACTATTAAAAAGCCTATGGGAAGAATTAATGATGTCCTTATTCTTGCAAATATAAATTATGTGCTAATATATTTTATTGTTCTTGATATTGATTGCAATCCGTCTTGTCCAATTATTCTTGGTAGACCGTTTTTACGCACTATCGTTGCCATGATTGATATGAAAGAAGGCAATATTAAGTTCCAATTTCCTTTGAGGAAGGGTATGGAACACTTCCCTAGAGTAAGAATTAAGCCACCTTATGAATAAATCATAAGGGCATCTTATGGATATAGCACCAAAGATGATAAAACTTAGATCCTTGCTTTACGCCTAGCTAAGGGCGTAAAACTATAGCGCTTGTTGGGAGGCAACCCAATGAATAAAATTTATTTTTGCTTTTTGCTTTATGTTCTTGAGTGTTAGCACAATTATTCTACTGTTATTATTGTGTTTTTTGTGTTTTACTTAGTGTTTGTGCCAAGTAAAGCCTTTAGGATCTTCCGGGGTGATAGTTGCTTGATCTTGCTGAAAAAGACAGAAACATTTTCCTCATGAAAATAATTATCATACATCACAGAAAATATATTTTTCCCTGATTATTTTTGAAGAATATTAATATACAAATTATTCTGGTCTTCCTAATTTGGTAGAATTTTTGGAGTTACAGAAGTATTCAAAAGTTCCAGATTACTACAGACTGTTCTGTTTTGACCGATTCTGTTTTCTTTGTGTTGTGTGCTTATTTTGATGGCTCTATGGTTTTCTTAGATGAGTTTTTGCCAAAGAAAAGCTGGAATACAGTAGATATAATACAAAAAAATTGGTTTGACACAGAAATTATAGTAGTGGTTTTCTTTGTTTTACTAACAGATCTCACAAGGGTTTTGTTGAGTTTTGCGTGATTGAAGTTTCCAGGTTTTGGGTTATCTTACGATCGATGAAATAAGAATAGAAGAGCCTAAGCTTGGGGATGCCCCGACATCCCAAGATATTATCCAAGAATGAGCAACCAACTAAGCTTGGGGATGCCCCCGAGTGGCATCCCCTCGTTCTTCTAATGACCATCGGTATTTTACTCGAGGCTATATTTTTATTCGTCACATGATATGTGTTTTGCTTGGAGCGTCTTGTATGATATGTGTCTTTGCTTGTTTTATTTTGTGTTTTAAGTCATCAATTCTTTCTGTACACACCTATTTGAGAGAGCCAAAATTATGCCATGACTTGTTACAATTGCTCTCTATGCTTCACTTAAATTTTTATGAGCAATGTGCTTGCTCTAGTGCTTCACTTATATCTTTTTGAGCACGGTGTGCTTAGTATTTTTGAAGAAGTGATATCTTGCTTCACTTAGATTTATTTGAGAGTTAGTAGAATTTTGAAGAAATTCTCTCTTGCTTCACTTAAATTATTTTGGAAGGAAATATGTTATGCTCATGATTTTCACTTATATTTGTTTGAGCTTATGAAAAGCAACATAAGAAAATTAGTCCCAAAGTGATAGATATCCAAGAAGGATAAAGAAAGAAGATAATATATGTCATGAAGATCATTGGACAAAATAAACTTGATTCTTAGTAATATTTTTGAGATATGATGGTGCGATATGTGAGTTATGTTGATGAGTAATTGTGCTCTAGTAAGAATATTGGTGTTAAGGTTTGTGATTCCCTATGCATGCGTGAAAGTCAATAATCATGCAATGAAAATTATATCCTACTTGTGGTGCATTATTCGGTGTTAATTATGCTTAATGCTTTCTTATGAGATTATTCATTTCTTGGCTGGTCGCTTCTCAATCTTTTTGCTAGCCTTCATTTCGCACCAAGTATGACCTCTACTTGTGCATCCAAAATCCTTTAAACCAGTTTTGCCACATGAGTCCACTATATCTACCTATATGCGGTATTCTTTTGCCATTCTAAGCAAATTTGCATGTGCCATCTCTAATTTTCAAAATGAACTTCTCTTTTGTGTGTTTGTTTCGCTCGTGGAACGGTAACGGATAGCAAATTTCCATGCTAGATGTGTTATTCTCACAATGAGTGTTTATTCACTTGTCATTGCACGAGAGTAAGGGAAAGGTATTAGGGATGCCCAGTACCGAAATGCAAAAATGAATTTACTTTATGTTGCCAAATAATAAATTCATTGGAAAGTTTTGGTATGGAAGGCACCCGTGGATACGGCTAGCCATGGAAAGTGAAAGTTATGGTGGAAAAAGGAATAAACTTTATTTTTTGTTTGGGAACCGCCTATGATATATCTAGCATGGCAAGCATTGTGATGCTCCAAGTCGTTTTTGTTGGTGGGATGGATACACATCCCAAAATGTTTTTATCTCTATTTTTTCGCTTTGAGCTCTAGCACCTCTACAAATCACTACTTCCCTCCGTGAAGGGACTTTCTTTTACTTTATGCAATTTTTATTTTTGAAATTGAGTCTCCATCCTCTCTTATAAAAGCACCAACTAGGGGACAATATGATCGTACTTAAGTATTGGGTGTAGCTAAAATTCGAGTGTATTTCATGAATGGATTAGTGTTTGAGCATGATGGGCTAGGGATAACGTGTTTTAGCATTGATATTTTAAAAGACATGGTTGCTTGTTGATTTGCTTGAGTATCTAAATTATTATGTCAAAACTAGACTATTGCTTTGAATCACATAAAAGTCCAAATGTCCATGCTCTGAAGAAAAGAATATGATATGACATGATAAACAGCACTCCACATCAAAAATTCTGTTTTATCACTTACCTACTCGAGGACGAGCAGGAGTTAAGCTTGGGGATGCTGATACGTGATAACCCACAAGTATAGGGGGTCGCAATAGTTTACGAGGGTAGAGTATTCAACCCAAATTTATTGATTCGACACAAGGGGAGCCAAAGAATATTCTCAAGTATTAGTAGTTGAGTTGTCAATTCAACCACACTTGGATAACTTAGTATCTGCAGCAAAGTATTTAGTATCAAACTAGTATGGAAGTAACGGTAACAGTAGGAAAAGTAACAGTGTCAGTTTTGTAGTAATTGTAACAGTGGCAACGGTAAAGTAAATAAGCAAAGCACAATATGTGAAAAGCTCGTAGGCATTGGACCGGTGATGGATAATTATGTTGGATGCAATTCCTCATGTAATAGTTATAACATAGGGTGACACAGAACTAGCTCCAGTTTATCAATGTAATGTAGGCATGTATTCTGAATATAGTCATACGTGCTTATAGAAAATAACTTGCATGACATATTTTGTCCTACCCTCCCATGGCAGCGGGGTCCTAATGGAAACCAAGGGATATTAAGGCCTCCTTTTAATAGAGTACCGGACCAAAGCATTAGCACTTAGTGAATACATGAACTCCTCAAACTACGGTCATCACCGAGAAGTATTCCGGTTATTGTCACTTCGGGGTTGTCGGATCATAACACATAATAGGTTACTATAGACTTGCAAGATAGGATCAAGAAATCACATATATTCATGAAAACATAATAGGTTCAGATCTAAAATCATGGCACCCGGGCCCTAGTGACAAGCATTAAGCATAGCAAAGTCATAGCAACATCAATCTCAGAACATAGTGGATACTAGGGATCAAACCCTAACAAAACTAACTTGATTACATGGTAAATCTCATCCAACCCATCACCGTCCAGATAGCCTATGATGGAATTACTCACGCACGGCGGTGAGCATCATGAAATTGGTGATGGAGGATGGTTGATTATGACGACGGCGGCGAATCCCCCTCTCCGAAGCCCCGAACGTACTCCAGATCAGCCCTCCCGAGAGAGATTAGGGCTTGGCGGCGGCTCCGTATTATAAAACGCGATGAAACTTTTTTTCTGATTTTTTTCTCTGCAAAAGCAAATATATGAAGTTGGAGTTGAGGTCGGTTGATGTCCAGGGGGCCCACGAGGCAGGGGGCGCGCCCTAGGGGGGCACGCCCCCCACCCTCGTGGACAGGGTGTGGGCCCCCTAGTGTTGATTCTTTACCCAGTATTTTTTATTAATTCTGAAAAGGTGCTCCGTGGATTTTCAGGTCATTCCGAGAACTTTTATTTCTGCAAAAAATAACACCATGGCAGTTCTACTGAAAACAGCGTCAGTCCGGGTTAGTTCCATTCGAATCATGCAAGTTAGAGTCCAAAACAAGGGCAAAAGTGTTTGGAAAAGTAGATACGACGGAGACGTATCAACTCCCCCAAGCTTAAACCTTTGCTTGTCCTGAAGCAATTCAGTTGACAAACTGAAAGTGATAAAGAAAAACTTTTACAAACTCTGTTTGCTCTTGTTGTTGCAAATATATAAAACCAGCATTCAAGTTTTCAGCAAAGATTATGAACTAACCATATTCACAATAACATTAGGTCTCATGTTTACTCATATCAATGGCATAATCAACTAGCGAGCAATAATAATAAATCTCGGATGACAACACTTTCTCAAAACAATCATAATATGATATAACAAGATGGTATCTTGCTAGCCCTTTCTAAGAACGCAAAACATAAATGTAGAGCACCTTTAAAGATCAAGGACTGACTAAACATTGTAATTCATGGTAAAAGAGAACCAGTCATAGTCATACCCAATATAAACTAATAGTAATGCATGCAAATGACAGCGGTGCTCTCCAGCGGGTGCTTTTTAATAAGAGGGTGATGACTCAACATAAAAGTAAATAGATAGGCCCTTCGCAGAGGGAAGCAGGGATTTGTAGAGGTGCCAGAGCTCGATTTTGAAATAGAGATAAATAACATTTTGCGCGGTATACTTTCACCGTCAACATAACAACTAAGAGATCTCGATATCTTCCATGCTACACACATTATAGCCGGTTCCCAAATAGAATGGTAGAGTTTATACTCCCCCACCACCAACAAGCATCAATCCATGGCTTGCCCAAAATAATGGGTGCCTCCAACTAGCAACAATCCTGGGGGAGTTTTGTTTGCAATTATTTTGATTTGATTTGAGCATGGGACTGGGCATCCCGGTGATCAACCATTTTCTCATGCATGAGGAGCGGAGTCCATTCCTCTTGAGAATAACCCGCCTAACATGGAAGATACAGACAACCCTAGTTGATACATGAGCTGTTCAAGCATACAAAACAGAATTTCATTTAAAGGTTTGGAGTTTGGCACATACAAATTTACTTGGAACGGCAGGTATATACCGCATATAGGAAGGTATGGTGGAATCATATGGAATAACTTTGGGGTTTATGGAGTTTGGATGCACGAGCAGTATTCCCACTTAGTACAGGTGAAGGCTAGAAAGAGACTAGGAAGCAACTAGCTTAGAGAGCGACAACAGTCATGAACATGCATTAAAATTAATCAACACCGAGTGCAAGCATGAGTAGGATATAATCCACGATGAACATAAATATCGTGAAGGCTATGTTGATTTCATTTCAACTACATGCATGAACATGTGCCAAGTCAAGTCACTCGAATCATTCAAAGGAGGATACCACCCTAACATACCACATCACAACCATTTTAATATCATGTTGGCACGCAAGGTAAACCATTATAAGCTCCTGGCTAATTAAGCATGGCATAAGCAACTATAATCTCTAATTGTCATTGCAAACATGTTTATTCATAATAGGCTGAATCAGGAACGATGAACTAATCATATTTACAAAAACAAGAGAGGTCGAGTTCATAATAGCTTCTCTCATCTCAATCGGTTCATCATATATCGTCATTATTGCCTTTCATTTGCACGACCGAACGGTGTGGATAATAATAATAGTGCACGTGCATTGGACTAAGCTGGAATCTGCAAGCATTCAATTCAAGGGAGAATACAAGGTAATATGGGCTCTTGGTTAAATCAACAATAATGCATATTAGAGCCACTAAATATTTTCATTATGGTATTCTCCTCTCGACCCGCAAAGGAAAGAAAAGAAATAAAACTATTTACACGGGAAAGCTCCCAACAGGCAAAAGAAGAACGAGAAATCTTTTTGGGTTTTCTTTTAATTACTACTACTACAACATGGAAAGTAAACTAACTAATTTTTTTGGTTTTTCTTAAGGTTATTCAAACACACAAGAAGAAAGCTAGAAAAAGAAAATAAACTAGCATGGATAGTACAATGAAAAAGTATGAGCACCGACAACTACAATGAGTGTGTGAACATGAATGTAATGTCGGTGAGAAATATGTACTCCCCCAAGCTTAGGCTTTTGGCCTAAGTTGGTCTATGCCCATGGGTAGCCTGGAGGATATCCGAAGCTGTAACTGGGGTCAAACTGAGATGCAACAGCCATTGCCTCATGAGCTGCAGCATGGAGGTGAGCTGCCTCCGTCCTCCTCTCTTACTCGTTCGCCTCCTCCCTAGTGATAACATATTGTAACGCCCCGGATTCGATACGCCAGGTGTCTCTCACTTATTCGTCATTGTTGCCATGTCATTTGCTTGTGT
Source organism: Triticum dicoccoides (assembly GCF_002162155.2). Taxonomy (NCBI): domain Eukaryota; kingdom Viridiplantae; phylum Streptophyta; class Magnoliopsida; order Poales; family Poaceae; genus Triticum; species Triticum dicoccoides. The sequence continues at coordinate 288,948,965 of NC_041393.1, read as the reverse complement.
GTTGCATTTTTCCATGTCATCATCTGCATTTCATCTACATGTATTTCAAAACTTGCATCCGTTCGGGTTCCGCCGGTTCTCTCTGTTGTTTGTTCTGGGCACAGACATACTCGCACGCGCCCGTCGCACCTCTCAGATCGTGTTTCGTGAGCGGGAGAAAAACGTTCACGGAATGGGCCGAGATTTTCCGAGTGGCCTTGGTATAGCACCGGTAGACCGCCCGTCAAATTACGTTCCATTTGGAGGTCGTTTGATGCCCCAACGACTAACCGCATAGCCCGAAACCCCTCTCTCTTTCCAGCCCAGCCCCTCTTAACCACAGCCCATTATCCCATCCAAACCCCCGTCCATGCTCTCGGTCGTTGGATCGTGATCGTGTGGGCGAAAACCACACCTCATTTGGACACACCTAGCTCCCTCTAGCTATAAATATGTGCATCTCTCCCAAAAATCCCGTAGCCCTAACCCTAGCCATCTTCCTCCTCCCGCAGTCGGACATGTCCGGACCCCGCCGGACATGTCCGCACCGCCGCTCCTCGCCCAATCCTGCGCCGCCAGCCCCTCTCCCTCCTCATACCGCTAGGGCCCGTGGGGCCTAGATCCGGCCTGTGGGGCCCGAGCCGCCGCCCGCCGCCGCCCGTGCGGACCCGCGCGCCCCCGCCGCCGTTCTCCGCCGCCCGCCACCTCAGCTTCCGCGCCA
>NC_041393.1:288940029-288947794 GCF_002162155.2 Triticum dicoccoides | reverse complement strand
GCCGCCCGACCCGCCTCTGCCGCTCACCGACGTCCCCGATCCGCCGCCCGAGCTCCTCCGCCGGCGACCCCGAGACCCTGCCGCCTCGCCGGAATGCCCGCCTCGGCCACGCGCCTCCTCACCGCCCTGCTCCTCGCCTCCCGACCGCGCGCCTCCCGCCGGCGTCGTGCTTCGCCGCCGACCGGCCCCCTCCGTCCCCGACCTCCGATCGCCGTCCTCTCCCTCTCCGGCATGTTCTCCGGCGAGCATTTTGTGTGTGCATCCTATGAGCTTGATGTCTACATGAGGTTTGGTATATATCATTACATCTTTACAGTGGTGCAATCCATGTATTTTTGTGAGTGCATCAAGCTTGTGTAGAAGGGTACTTGCTGTTACTGTTTGGCTAGGTTGAACCTGTTATATCATGATGCTATGTAAAGCTGCTGCTACAAGCCAGTCTGTGCATAATCTGGAGATGTTCACTAAGGATGTTGTGTTTTACATGTTATGCGCTATCCAATGCCCTTGGTTGCATTTATAGCCTGCTGTAGCTTGTCGTAATTTTTCTCTCAAATTGCTAAATAATGTTGATGTCAGCCTGTTAACATGAAGTTCAGTTTTGCCATGTGTGTTGCTAGTGATCCATGTACCCTATGACTATGTTATTGCCATGATTAGCTCCATAAATGTGTCTTCTTACTGTGGGTCACCTTGTCTTGCCACGTTTTGCTCTGTGGTGAGTTGTACAAGCTCACCAACATGCCTACTTATCGTTGTTCCTGCCATGTAATGTTATTCTGAATCTGTCATATCATTTGCCATGTTTGCATGGATGCTACCATATTTTCTGTTGATATTTGGCATAAGTTCAGTAAGGGAGTTTTGTTGTTTGTCCTTAGTATTAGCATTCCATGCCTTTGTTTGCAATGATAAGTTCATGTAGCATGTTGTTTGATAGCTCTAAACATTGCAACCTGATATTATTTCTCCTAAGTCTGTAAACTGCTATTATTTGCAATCTTGTCATGTCCTTTTGAGCATGTTCTAGTGATTTCTGGAGATAGCTCAGTGTTCATGTTTTGTTATGCTTCATATGTACATCATGTCCATGCCTTTTGTTTTCATGTTGAGGTGTTGTAGCATATTATTCTGATGCTTGCAAGATGACCGTTACTCTGGATCTCACTACTATCATTGCTATGCTAGTTGCTTCGTTCTATCGCTATGATGCGCTACCTATCACTTGCTCGTCAAGCCTCCCAATTTGCCATGTCAGCCTCTAACATTTTTCACCCTTCCTAGCAAACCGTTGCTTGGCTATGTTAGCGTTTTTGCTCAGCCCCTCTTGTAGCGTTGTTAGTTGCGGGTGAAGTCGAAGATTGCTCCATGATGGACAGGATTATGTTGGGATATCACAATATCTCTTATTTAATTAATGCATATGTACACTTGGTAAAGGGTGGAAGGCTCGGACTTATGCTTGGTGTTTTGTTCCACTCTTGCCGCCCTAGTTCCTGTCATACCGGTGTTATGTTCCTTGATTTTGTGTTCCTTACGCGGTTGGATGATTTATGGGACCCCCTTGACAGTTCGCTTTGAATAAAACTCCTCCAGCAAGGCCCAACCTTGGTTTTACCATTTGCCTACCTAAGCCTTTTTCCCTTGGGTTTTCGGAACCCGAGGGTCATCTTTATTTTACCCCCCCAGGCCAGTGCTCCTCCGAGTGTTGGTCCAAACTAGAGCACCGTGCGGGACCGTCCCTTGGCAACTTGGGTTATGTTGGTACTCGTATGCTTAGCTTATCCGGTGTGCCCTGAGAACGAGATATGTGCATCTCCTATCGGGATTTGTCGGCACATCCGGGCGGTCTTGCTGGTCTTGTTTTACCATTGTCGAAATGTCTTGTAAACCGGGATTCCGAGACTGGTCGGGTCTTCCTGGGAGAAGGAATATCCTTCGTTGACCATGAGAGCTTGTGATAGGCTAAGTTGGGACACCCCTGCAGGGTATAAACTTTCGAGAGCCGTGCCCGTGGTTATGTGGCAGATGGGAATTTGTTAATATCCGGTTGTACCGAACTTGACACGACTTAATTAAAACGCATCAACCGCGTGTGTAGCCGTGATGGTCTCTTTTCGGCGGAGTCCGGGAAGTGAACACTGTTTTGGGTTATGTTTGATGTAAGTAGTTTTAGGATCACTTCTTGATCACTTCTAGCTTCTCGACCGTTCCGTTTGCTTCTCTTCTCGCTCTTATTTGTGTATGTTAGCCACCATACTTGCTTAGTCGCTGCTGCAACCTCACCACTTTACCCCTTCCTTACCCATTAAGCTTTGCTAGTCTTGATACCCATGGTAATGGGATTGTTGAGTCCTCGTGGCTCACAGATTACTACAACAATAGTTGCAGGTACAGGTTATGTGATGATCTTGACGCGAGAGCGATGTTACTTGTTTTGGAGTTCTTCTTCTGCTTCTTCTTTGATCAGGGGATAGGTTCCAAGTCGGCAGCCTGGGCTAGCAGGGTGGATGTCATTTGAGCTTCTGTTTGTGTTTCATTCATAGTCGGTTGTTGATCTTATGTATGTTGTATTGAGGTATTCTTGCGGCATTTGTATGCCTTGTATGTATCCCCATCTATTATGTAATGTTGATGTAATGATATCCACCTTGCAAAAGCGTATCAATATGCAGTTCTATCCTTGGTGGGACCTTCGAGTCTCTTTAGGATAGTATCTCATATTGGGCATGACAAATTGGTATCAGAGCCTCGACCGACCTTAGGAGCCCCCTTGATTGATCGTGTAGTTTGGCTGTTGTTGAGTCTAGAAGAAAACTTTTTGGAGTCTAGTTATATCGGAGAGTAAGAATTCTTTTTACTCCTCGGCCCCTTCTTCGCTCTGGTGAGAAATCTTGACGTATGTGTTTTCATTACTCCTCTTCCCCTTCAAAATTTTTCTTTAGGATCACGCGGTTAGTTTTCCGGTCGTTGGTTCTCAGCTCTTTTCATCCGGTGCATTTCTCGTCAAGTTGATTCGAGCCTCTTCTTCTTTGCCAAGTTCAATCCTCAGTTGTTTTCTTTTCCCACCCGCCCATCCCTTTTCATCTCGGAGTCGGAGTCCGTAATCGAGTATCCATCCTACTCGTGCGAAGCCTTTGTTTTTTTAACCGGTGTTTTCTCTTCAAGATATTCGCCGGTTCCCCCCTTCCAAGTTGCCTTTGTTTTTTCCCGCCCTCCCACCCGCTTCTTCCCGGAGCCTGAGTCTCTTTCGAGCATCAATTTCATTTGTGTGGAGCCTCTTCAGTCTTCCCTCAATTGTTTCAACCGTTGATTTCTCATCTCTGTTGACATTCTTCATCTCTTTTTCTTCTCCGGTGGACTCAATTCAAGTTTTTCGGTTGATCATATTCTTTTCCTTGGATCAAGTGTTTTCCCTGCTCGTTCGCCTCTCGCCAGTTTATCTTTCCGGAGTGTTCAAGACATCTCAGGAGATTCATCTGTGTTCGAATTAATTCGAGGTTGTCACCTCATTCAAATATTTCAATTGTTCTGGTGCATCATCTATTTGTTCAACAATCCTTTCCAACGGTGTTTTTTTAGTGGGCCCTAACCCATAGGTCTTTTCCCAGGATCTTACCTGACTCTTCTAATTATTCCGGAGCCATTCCTAATTCTTTTCGAAGTTTGACGTAAGAATGAATTTCATCAGTCAGATGCCTTTTCAAGATCGTTTTCAAATTCTTTTCATCTTTGGTTCAACCCTTCCTCTTTTTCATTCTCCCGGTGTATCTCAACAGTTTTGGTGTTCTTTCTCGTCGTCATTCTAAACTTTTGAAGACCGAAGAAGAGTTTTCCTCTCAATCTTGTCCGTTCTCCCGAAGATTCGTGGTTCTAGCTTCTTGTTATCCTCTCAAATTATTCCATTTGTTAGATATTCCTTTTCTTAACCATCCAGAGTATGTCAGAAGTTGTTTTCCTGTTTCTTTTCACTGGAGGCCATCGTTCCAGAAGAATTATTCGTCCTCACATTTCAGCTACTGTTATTCAATTATCCTGGCGCTTCGTTCAAGTGCTCTTTAATCAGCCTGTTATCTCTTCGTTCTTTTGCATCTAAATCCCCTCTAGCATATTTGTTCTTCTATTTCTTCCCGGCGATTCATTCTATTTGATCAGTCATTTTCTAATTCTTACGGTGTTTCCTTCAGATTCTTTTTCCTTTGTTATCATATTAATTCATTCGTTCTTTCCAATCCTACCGGTGGTTCATTCAAGACCTTCCTCAAGGTTGCGCCATTTTCCCCTTAATCCTTTTCAACAAGAATAAGTAGTATGCAAAATCCATTGCTTATCATCAATTTGATTTGATGAAGGAAAAGCATACAATAAATTATATTCTTACTTCCTCATAGTGAGTAATCCCTTTTCTTCGGAGTTTGTTCATGAGGAATAAATTGTAGTTCCAATTGTTTTCATCTATTTTTTCTGTAGTTCAAATTTTCCTCAGCCATTTCGTCGGAACCTCCATCTAAATCACCGCAAGGCTTAATCTTATTCTTTCGTCCTTCAATTCTATCTAATCATCCTTTTGTTCTTCATGCTGGTTCTTCATAATTTAATTCATTCTTCAGGAGTTCATCAAGATTCTTGTTGGAGGAGTTCAAGTATCTTTTCTTCTCACATCTCGAAGTGCAATTAATTCTCCGTTTTCTTCTGAAGTGGAGTTTTGCATTTTCTTCGTTCTTCTCAACTATTCAGACTTCTGGTTGTGGTATAATTTCACCTCAAGTTTTGAGTTGTTTTTGATAAGTCCACAACAAGCTTATTCTTTCGTTGTTGATTTTCTCAACAACTCCATTCAATCCTTCCTTCTAAGTAATTTTCATTCAATTCTTTCAATTCTTCCGGAGGCATGGCATTGTTCATCTCGTCAAGTGTCATCTCGTTGGGTGAAGTTCATGTTCTAATCCTTCCATTTTTAGCCGGAGTGCTGCCTAAATTCTTTCATTCTTATTCCTTTTCTATCTTGTTCTAACCGGAGTGGTTTCAGAGTCTATCTTATTTCCATGAGCATTTGATTCTCGTCAGATTCTCTGTTCATCTTTTCTACCCGAGTGCTCTCGACTTTATTCATCTTTTCTCTTTCATTCTTACTTCACCTCATCCTCTTTCTCTTCCGTCCCATTCCTAAGATCTCGGGACGAGATCTCTTGTTAGTGGAGGAGAGTTGTAACGCCCCGGATTCGATGCGCCAGGTGTCTCTCAGTTATTCGTTGTTGTTGCCATGTCATTTGCTTGTGTGTTGCATTTTTCCATGTCATCATCTGCATTTCATCTGCATGTTTTTCAAAACTTGCATCCGTTCGGGTTCCCCCGGTTCTCTCCGTTGTTCGTTCTGGGAACAGACACACTTGCACGCGCCCGTCGCACCTCTCAGACCTTGTTTCATGAGCGGGAGAAAAAGTTCTCGGAATGGGCCAAGATTTTCCGAGTGGCCTTGGTATGCACCGGTAGACCGCCCATCAAATTTTGTTCCATTTGGAGGTCGTTTGATGCCCCAACGGCTAACCCCGTAGCCCGAAACCCCTATCTTTGCAGCCCATCCCCTCTTCACTACAGCCCATGAGCCCATCCAAACCCCCTCCATGCCTTCGGTCGTTGGATCATGATCGTGTGGGCGAAAACCGCACCTCATTTGGATACTCCTAGCTCCCTCTACCTTTAAATATGTGCATCTCTCCCAAAAATCCCGCAGCCCTAACCCTAGCCATCTTCCTCCTCCCGCAGCCGGACACGTCCGGACCCCGCCGGACATGTCCGCACCGCCACTCCTCGCCCAATCCTATGCTGCCACGTCACCACCGCCGGCCCCTCCATCTCCTCATGCCGCCAGGGCCCGCGGGGCCTAGATCCAGCCCGCGGGGCCCGACCGCCGCCCGCCGCCGCCCGTGCGGACCTGGGCACCCCCGCCGCCGTTCTCCGCCGCCCGCCACCTCGGCTTCCGCGCCACCGGACGCCTCTGCCGCCGGTGAACTCCGGCCGCCTCGGTTTGCACGCCCACGGAGAACCCTAGATCCAGATCTAGCAGGTTGACCCCCGAAATATCTCCAAGTCCTCGTAATTTTGCATTCTGGTGCCTAGTTCTTCATGCCATAACTTCATGTGTGCTGAACCGTTTCATGCATATGATATATCAAAATGTTCACTGTGAGATGCTATACATTTAATTCCATTGTGGCATGCTTTTTTGTGCTCATCTTGATGATCTTATCATCATTACAAAAGTGATATATGATGTTAACTGTTGTCTGTTAACAGTACTTGCTGTTTTGTCTTTTTCGTTGCATTTTGTATGTGCATCCTATGAGCTTGATGTCTACATGAGTTTTGAGATACATCATGCCATCTTTACAGTGGTGCAATCCATGTATTTTTGTGAGTATTTTATTGAGTGCATCAAGCTTGTGTAGTAGGGTACTTGCTGTTACTGTTTGGCTAAGCTGAACCTGTTAAATCATGATGCTATGTAAAGCTGCTGCTACCGGCTATTCTATGCATAAGCTGGAGATGTTCACTAAGGATGTTTTGTTGCACATGTTATGACCTATCCATCTGTGCCCTTGGTTGCATTTATAGCCTGATGTAGCTTGTTGTAATCTTGCTCTCAAATTGCTAAATAATGTTCCTGTCAGCCTGTTAACATGAAGTTTAGTTTTGCCATGTGTGTTGCTAGTGATCCATGTACCCTATAACTATGCTATTGCCATGCTTAGCTCCATAAATGTGTCTTCTTACTATTTGTCACCTTGTCTTGCCATGTATTGCTCTGTGGTGAGTTGTACAAGCTCACCAACATGCCTACTTATCATTGTTCCTGCCATGTACTGTTATTCTGAATCTGTCATATCATTTGCCATGTTTGCATGGATGCTACCATATTTTCTGTTGATCTTTGGGATAACTTCTGTAAGGTAGTTTTGTTCTTTGTTCTTAGTTTTAGCATGCCATGCCTTTGTTTGCCATGATAAGTTCATGTAGCATGTTGTTTGATAGCTCTAAACATTGCAACCTGATAAGATTTCTGTTAAGTCTGTAAACTGTTATTATTTGCAATCTTGCCATGTCCTTTTGATCATGTTCTAGAGATTTTTGGAGATAGATCAGTGTTCATGTTTTGTTATGCTTCATTTGTACATCATGTCCATGCCTTTTGTTTTCATGTTGAGGTGTTGTAGCATATTACTTTGATGCTTGCAAGATGACCGTTACTCTGGATCTCACTACTATCATTGCTATGCTAGTTGCTTCGTTGTATCGCTATGCTGTGCTACCTATCACTTGCTCGTCAAGCCTCCCAATGTGCCATGTCAGCCTCAAACCTTTTTCACCCTTCCTAGCAAACCTTTGCTTAGCTATGTTACCGTTTTTGCTCAGCCCCTCTTATAGCGTTGTTAGTTGCAGGTGAAGTCAAAGATTGCTCCATGATGGACATGATTATGTTGAGATATCACAATATCTCTTATTTAATTAATGCATCTATATACTTGGTAAAGGGTGTAAGGCTCGGCCTTATGCCTGGTGTTTTGTTCCACTCTTGCCGCCCTAGTTTCCGTCATACCGGTGTCATGTTCCTTGATTTTGTGTTCCTTACGTGGTTGGGTGATCTATGGGACCCCCTTGACAGTTCGCTTTGAATAAAACTCCTCCAGCAAGGCCCAACCTTGGTTTTACCATTTGCCTACCTAAGCCTTTTTCCCTTGGGTTTCTGGCACCCGAGGGTCATCTT